>NC_137674.1:70979495-70994495 GCF_963989245.1 Nansenia antarctica
CGCACACCTACACCTCACAACTTCACAACTACACAACTACACTTCACAACTACAACTACACAACTACACCTCACAACTACACTTCACAACTACACTTCACAACTACACCTCACAACTACACCTCACAACTACACCTCACAACTACACAACTACAACTACACAACTACACCTCACAACTACACAACTACAACTACACCTCACAACTACACAACTACACCTCACAACTACACAACTACAACTACACAACTACAACTACACAACTACACCTCACAACTACACAACTACAACTACACCTCACAACTACACCTCACAACTACACAACTACACCTCACAACTACACCTCACAACTACACAACTACACCTCACAACTACACAACTACAACTACACAACTACACCTCACAACTACAACTACACAACTACACCTCACAACTACACCTCACAACTACACCTCACAACTACACCTCACAACTACACTTCACAACTACACCTCACAACTACACCTCACAACTACACAACTACACCTCACAACTACACAACTACACCTCACAACTACACCTCACTACTACACTTCACAACTACACTTCACAACTACACCTCACAACTACACTTCACAACTACACTTCACAACTACACTTCACAACTACACCTCACAACTACACCTCACAACTACACAACTACAACTACACAACTACACCTCACAACTACACAACTACACCTCACAACTACACAACTACACCTCACAACTACACAACTACACAACTACACAACTACAACTACACAACTACACCTCACAACTACACAACTACAACTACACAACTACACCTCACAACTACACTTCACAACTACACAACTACACCTCACAACTACACAACTACACAACTACACAACTACACCTCACAACTACACAACTACACCTCACAACTACACAACTACACAACTACACCTCACAACTACACCTCACAACTACACAACTACACAACTACACCTCACAACTACACCTCACAACTACACTTCACAACTACACAACTACACCTCACAACTACACAACTACACAACTACACAACTACACCTCACAACTACACAACTACACCTCACAACTACACAACTACACAACTACACCTCACAACTACACCTCACAACTACACAACTACACAACTACACCTCACAACTACACAACTACACCTCACAACTACTCCTCACAACTACACCTCACAACTACACAACTACACCTCACAACGACACAACTACTCCTCATAACTACACAACTACACAACTACACTTCACAACTACACCTCACAACTGCACCTCACAACTACACAACTACACCTCACAACTACACCTCACAACTACACAACTACAACTACACAACTACACCTCACAACTACACCTCACAACTACACCTCACAACTACACTACACCTCACAACTACACAACTACAACTCACAACTACACCTCACAACTACACCTCACAACTACACAACTACAACTACACCTCACAACTACACAACTACACCTCACAACTACACCTCACTACTACACAACTACACCTCACAACTACACCTCACTACTACACAACTACACCTCACAACTACACCTCACAACTACACAACTACAACTACACAACTACACCTCACAACTACACAACTACAACTACACCTCACAACTACACCTCACAACTACACCTCACTACTACACAACTACACCTCACAACTACACAACTACACCTCACAACTACACAACTACACCTCACTACTACACCTCACAACTACACCTCACAACTACACAACTACACCTCACAACTACACCTCACAACTACACAACTACACCTCACAACTACACAACTACACCTCACTACTACACAACTACACAACTACACCTCACAACTACACAACTTTAACTACACCTCACTACTACACAACTACACCTCACAACTACACCTCACAACTACACAACTACACCTCACAACTACACAACTACAACTACACCTCACAACTACACAACTACACCTCACTATTACACCTCACAACTACACCTCACAACTACACCTCACAACTACACAACTACAACTACACAACTACACCTCACAACTACACCTCACAACTACTCCTCCTAGTCACTCAGCAACGCTCCAGATGGAAACATCAGAGACGAGGTCTGGAACACAAAACCACAGTCTTAACGCCCAGGAAACACACACACACACACACACACACACACACACACTGGAGCTAATGGGGGTGAATGGTGAATGAAGACCATTACCGTCCGCTAACCTCCAGTATAGAAAGACACCTTAAAAGGGCAGCAGGACTGGCTTGGCTTGATGAGGTACCACCATCCTTGAAAAGCTCCAATCACTTCCAGGATGTGTGTGTGTGATGGAATGGACTAACGACTCTGACCCGAGGTCAGCCCATGGTGTGTGTATCAAGGGAGGGAGGGCTACCTCTTACAGTACAGGATCTTCAGGTCCCGTACCAGCAGGCTCCAGAACAGCTTCTTTCACAGAGCTGTCACTCTGATGATCAACCCCCCCCCCCACACACACACACGCACACACACACACACACACACACTCTCTGTTGAACAATACCTCTAACTACCGTACTTGCCATACTGTACCTATCACTATCATGTTTTATATCACTATTTTATTAGATTAGATTAGATTAGATTCAACGGTATTGTCATTGCAAAGTACTAGACAACAAAAGCACTATTTGCACTTCTGGTTAGATGCTGAACTGCATTTCGTTGTCTTGTTCTCTGCAATGACAATAAGTTATAACGTTGAATCTAATCTAACCTCAGCTAATCTGATCTGATATTACCTAGCCTGCCTCCCTCCTGCTGACTGTGAAGAAGCCATGTTTTGGTTTCCCAGCATCCTTAGAGGTCAGTCGGGCAGGAGGCGGCCTGTGTGTGGCCTCGGGGGGGCCTGGAGGGTCTGGGGGGTCTGGGTGATTTGTCTTGAGCAGGTGCATGGTGGGAAAAGCGTTGTGTGGCCCTTGTCTCATTTTACCTCTCTTGCTAGCACTGTGCTGCTGCCCCTCCTACCCCCCCACCCCCTCCCCTCCTACCCCCCCACCCCCTCCCCTCCTACCCCCCCACCCCCTCCCCTCCTACCCCCCCACCCCCCCACGCCACATCTCCTGACGGGATTTCCTTTCTCACTGCCACTCCATTTCCTGTTGTTGAATTCCTTTTCTCCCAGAGCACCTCCGAGGGGAGAGAGAGAGAGAGGGAGGGAGAGAGAGGGAGAGAGAGAGAGAGAGAGTGGGAGGGAGGGAGGGAGAGAGAGAGACAGAGAGAGAGAGAAGCCCCCCCCCCCCCCCCCTCCTTGCTGGACTCAGGGTCAGACCCCCCCGCCCCCCCCACAGCGCTCCAACTTCCAAGACATGGACCCCCCCCCCCCAAAACAAAAGAAGCAATAAACCTCCCGCTCAAACACTCCCGTTACAGAGGTCTAAACCAGGCCGAGGCCTCTGCCAAGTCCCCCCGGCGTGGCTGACAGACACCCCCTCCCCCCCCCATGCTGCTCACCGCCTCCTAATGGTGATGCATGGCCGTAATACGCTCTGGCCGCAGTCAGAGAGAGGGGGGGAGAGAGAGAGAGAGAGAGAGAGAGAGAGAGAGAGAGGGGGAGGAGGAAGAGAGAGAGAGAGAAGGGGAGAGAGAGAGAGGGGGGGAGGAAGAGAGGGGTAGGGAGAGAGAGAGAGAGAGAGAGAGAGAGAGATACTGACCCGCCTGCTCAGTGTCTTTTGGACAGCAGACATTAACCAAAGCCCGCCGCCCCGCGTCTCGTATGTGAATATATGTGGTTCTGTACCGGAGGAGAAAGGCGCTGTCTGATTGCCAGCTTCCGGACCCATTTATAATGGAGATGTAATCAGCCTTTACTGCCCAGGCTCTCTGGTCTGACTCAGTCCTGTCTGTTTAAGAATTCCCGGAGACTCCCTTTGTCAACCCAACCCCCCTGTCTTTTTCAAACATTTGCTTTAATTGTCTGTATTTGCAATGGAAAACGCTTTGAGAGAGTTCCGGGGCGTAATGAATATTTAACACGGCCGCCGTCCGCGAATGCTGGTGAAGGTGATCCGTTTCTGAGATGAACGGCGGTTTAGAACGGGGAAGAAAAAAAATACGTTGTGGCTCCGTTTCTTATTGTGTATATAGGCAAATGGGTTTTAAAACCCATCCATTTAGCTTAGTCTCCTGTCTAATAGGAGGGGGAGAGAGTTTTCACAGTCTTTTCTGGATCTGCATGAGCCTCATTACCGAAGTTCCCGGGGTAGGCTTGTCAGACGAGTCGAGGGGGAGCAGTCATATGGAAAGGATCGGTTTCTCCTAGTGAGGTTGACAACCCGGCTCGCCTAGGCAGTCATGCGCTTACTGAAACTATTTCATCCAAGAGAAAGAGGAGGGGGGGGGGGGATTTAGCCACTTTGGTAGAAGCACTCTGTCATGGATGACCTGTTTTTAATCAATAACCCAGGAGTGACTGACCCCCCCTTTTACTGACTGACTGACTGACTGGGCCTAACAGACTGTTCATTAGCACACCAGAGCCTCTCACATCCCCCTGTTAGAACTGGCTGCCATCTGGAACTCAGTGGTCAGGGTCCCCATCGCAGCCTAGCTAATGCGGGGTACACAGTACACACATAAGGATTTTTTGGCCGGTTTTGGCCCGATTTTCGGATGTCTGAAAACAACAGAAAACGCCCGGTTATCAGATGGCTCTTAACATTTTCCTATAACAGAATCCTGTGGTGTGAGGTGTGTTAAGAGTCACTTCTCTTCAATTGTGCAATCAACTCTCCCGGCAACCTGCTCGGAAAATGGGCGTGGCTGGCAATCGTAAATGTGATCAATACTTCCGACCAGAAACCATAGGGTTGCCAGATTGTTTGGTGAAATTAGCGGTTTTAGACTGTGGTTAGGGTGGAAAATGTCCTTCCCATCTGGCAACCCTGCTCGCCAATCAAGAAGCGTGGGGAACGAGACTAGAGAGTTTGGAGTCTGTCGTAACGAAAATCTTTATGTCTGTGGGGTGCTGAAATGGGGAAATTCGCGCACACCACACACAACACGATCAAAATACTAAAAACAAGAAGGGAAAAGAGCTGGTTTACATAAATAAAGGCTATGTACACTATCTACTATACTATACAAATAAAACACTGTGCTGTACTCTATGCTATGCTATAAATATCCTAACATTTCCTATCTCTGAACCTTATGTACCCGAGGGTTGTCATATTGCACATAGTGTTATTGCACATTCATTTAAAGTGTCGCAGTTTGCAGGTTTGAAATGTTCACAGTTGTGTTTCAGTATTGCACTTGATTACAATCTAGTAGCTGCCATCAAATTGTCTAGATTGTCCAGGGCCTAGAACCTAGGTCTTTGCTGTGTTCAGGGCCTGAATGGCCCTGGGGTAGAAGCTGAGCTTCAGTCTATTTGTCCTTGCGGACATGGTCCTGAACCGCCTGCCCGAGCTCGGGCAGCCGAGCAAAGTGTTCGTACCCAGGGTGGGATGGGTCTCTGGAGATCTTGGAGGCCTTCCTGAGGCAGCGTGTGTTGGCAGCCTAGCTAATGAATGAATGAATGAATGAATGGTCTTTATTGTCATTGATATAGTACAGGTACCAAACAACGATTATTTTTTTATTTTTTTGTGCTAGGGAAAAAACAAAACAAAACTAAAAACTAAAAACAAGAAGGGAAAAGAGCTGGTTTACATAAATAACGGCTATGTACACTATCCACTATACTATACTATACAAATAAAACACTGTGCTGTACTCTATGCTATGCTATACCTATTCTAACATTTCCTATCTCTGAACCTAATGCAGTCTAGCTAATGCAGTCTAGCTAACGCAGTGGCACAATCAAGTATCTGCCCAGCACGTCAACTGCAGTAGGCCTACCGTCCGCATTGCTAGACACCGAACCGACACCCGCACCAACGAATCAGCGATGTTTCGGCGATTCCGGTGAGGTTGACGATATTTCCGGAGAATAATCCCACAGTGACAGGACGCACAGCTAAGCGTAAACACAGTGCCACTCGTCTTGAGTTTGTCTTAACGGGGGGGCTCGTGTTCTGAGGAGGTCCCCCCCCCCCCCGTACGGGCCGGCTAATCTGCATGCGTGCCTGAGCACTCGAGCTGCGATTAAGGGGTCTTGTAGCGCTCCTTGTTAATGTGTTGTTTGCGGGAACGAGGCCAAGACTCGGGGGCGCAGAACAATTACGAGGGTCCGACAGCGCGCCCCCCCTCTCTCTTTCTGTCTCTCTGCTTGAATAACCCAGCGTGAGCGGGTCTGTGGCCAGTACTAAGTCACAGAGTCACAGAGTAAGATGAGATGGCCTGGCCTAAACCTGCCTTTTGTGCTTTGTGATATGATATTTTCTGGGTTTCCAGTTTCCAGTTTTTTTTGCCCATTGTTTATTACAAGCCCCGCCTCCTCTCCCTCCGTTGTTTTGTGGGGAAGACAGCGAGGGTGAAGCAGCAAGGGTGAAGCAGCGAGGGTGAAGCAGCGAGGGTGAGGCAGCGAGGGTGAGGCAGCTGGGTGGAGGTGGAGGAGAGAGGGAACACCCTGCAGCAGACAGGTCCTTATCTCTCTGGCGTTCCATGACTGGGCAGGCTGGATTTAGAGACAAATGGGAATCGTGTTGATTCCTGACAGGAAGCCCATCCATCCTCCCCACCCATGGACTTGTTGGTAATGTAGTTTGATCGGCAGGTATTCTGAAGGCGTCGCCGCCCGGGAGGGGAGGGAGGGAGGGAGGGAGGGAGGGAGAGAGAGAGGTGTAAAGAAGTCAAAACAAACACCTCTGTTTCCTGGACGGTTGAGGGATTTGACCCCGTGTGACACTGACAGGTGAACCGCGTCTCTCATGGTATCTGTCTCTGTCTCTCTCTCCATAGTTCCACTGTCAGTGCTCGTTAGCACCCCGCCCCTAATCCGCTCCTTAATGGGATGTTGTGACCTTGTGAAGCCCCCCCCCCGCCCCCCCCACCCCACTGTGGAAGCATCTGTTCCACTTTGGCTTCGAAATCTCAAACGTGCAAACCGAGCGAGGGCTTTCAACACTGAGTCACGTACAGAAGTCCAGCCCAGACATTTCCTCTGGCTGTCACCCTCCCCAACCCCACCGTGGTCGGGCGTAAAGGGGCGTGTTGTCAGGAGAGGCCAGCAGAAGTAGAAATCGGAGGACGGGTGCTCGTTGTAAAATGCATTGAATGGAATGAGGATCCCATTATACTGGATCACAATAGGAGCCCATCCTCCAATGTCTGCCTGGTTGGGTGGAGGTAGTGGAGGTAGTGGAGGTAGGGGAGGTAGGGGAGGTAGGGGAGGTAGAGGAAGGAGAAAGAGAGGGAGAGGGGGAGAGAGGGCCGCTGTGTTTCCTGGTCGTCCTTCATGCCCGCCTCTGTCCTTGCAGCCGTAGTCTCTCTGTCACACCCCCCCACCCTCCCCACACATACACCCACACGCACACACAGCCAGCCACTACTCTACTACAATACAGTGAAACAGCAGCAGCCCATAGAGGGGGGGGGGGCGAGGCAGGGTTGTTGTTGTCGTCGTCGTGTATGATCTGCCTCGGTCCACACTTTCCTGCGGCACGGCCGCCGGTGCTCCTGGAGAAGAATAGCCTCCCTGCCCTCTCTCCCCTCCCTGCCCTCCCTTTCTCCCCTCTCTCCCCTCCCTCTCTGCCCTCTCTCCCCTCCCTGCACTCCCTCCCCTCCCTGCCCTGCCCTCCCCCTCTCCCCTCCCTCTCTGCCATCTCTCCCCTCCCCTCCCTGCCCTCCCTCTCTCCCCTCCCTCCCTGCCCTCTCTGCCCTCCCTCTCTCCCCTCCCTCCCTGCCCTCTCTGCCCTCCCCTCCCTGCCACCCCTCTCTCCCTGTCCTCCTGTCCTCCCTCCCCTCTCTGCCCTCCCTCTCTCCCTACCCTCACTGCCCTCCCTGTCCTCCCTCCCTTCCCTGCCCTCCCTCCCTGTCCTCCCTGTCCTCCCTCCCCTCTCTGCCCTCCCTCTCTCCCTGCCCTCCCTGTCCTCCCTCCCCTCCCTGCCCTCCCTCCCTGTCCTCCCTCCCCTCTCTGCCCTCCCTCTCTCCCTGCCCTCCCTGTCCTCCCTCCCCTCCCTGTCCTCCCTCCCCTCTCTGCCCTCCCTCTCTCCCTGCCCTCCCTGTCCTCCCTCCCCTCCCTGTCCTCCCTCCCCTCTCTGCCTTCCCTCTCTCCCTGCCCTCTCTGCCCTCCCTCACTTCCCTGCTCTCCCTCCCTGTCCTCCTTGCCCTCCCTCCCCTCCTGGTAACAGTCTTACAGCAGAGCCACCCTACACATGCGGGGTGTGCACTCCACCGTCCGTGAGATGCTCCGTCAGTAGCGGTAATTGAACCCTGCTACGCCACAGAACGGGAACGATGGTTTTGTGCGACAATGAATAGTCCCCCCGGTGTGTTTCGCCGAAGCACTTCAAATGTATCCACTCCTGGCTTATTGTTTTTTATGTCGAGAGTGTGCTGTCCTGTCAAGTGTGAATGTCTTCATTGTACCATTACCGTACTATGAAGCTGAGTGAATGTGTTTTAAGCGTTGAAACCGATCATTTCAGGCACTTTTGTAAGGTGGTAACATTAGGTAACGTGGCACGATAGGCCGTCTGCTCTGTATCACGCTAGTCTCAAGGAGGAGGGCTTCACACGCTTGGCCAAGCAGAGCTGTTAGGCTGCCATTAGCACGGCTAATGTCTGTGGGAGGCAGAGCAGAGGGAGGGAGGGAGGAAAGGAGGAAAGAGAGAGGGGGAGACCAAAGACTGCCACTCTAACTTTGCGTTATGTGTCATCGCGGGGGGTTTGTGTGTACGTGTGTTTCTGTCCACTCTCGCCTGTGTTCATGTGATTTGAGGACTGTGTGTGTGTGTGTGTGTGTGTGTTGTTGTCTGTGCAAGTCGCCTCTGCCCTCATCTAGAGTTTTAATTGGTGTGAGAGTCAGCCTGGTTAGTCAGCCTGGTCAGTCAGCCTGGTCAGTCAGCCTGGTTAGTCAGCCTGGTTAGTCAGCCTGGTTAGTCAGCCTGGTTAGTCAGCCTGGTTAGTCAGCCTGGTTAGTCAGCCTGGTTAGTCAGCCTGGTTAGTCAGCCTGGTCAGTCAGCCTGGTTAGTCAGCCTGGTCAGTCAGCCTGGTTAGTCAGCCTGGTTAGTCAGCCTCTCTAATGAGGAGCTCGTAGAGGAGTTAGTCAGCCTCTCTAACGAGGAGCTCGTAGAGGAGTAAGTCAGCCTCTCTAATGAGGAGCTTGTAGAGGAGCCGCCGCTGTTATCTCTGCTCTCGCCATTATATCTGCACCCAGAAATTGGATTTCTTTTTATACGGCCGAACCTGTGACCCTTGTGTTATCATCAGTCTTGCATACTTTAACACTAATGGCTAACACTCAAATATGTTCGGCGGTATTCATTAAAGTAGACTGGAACTAGTGGAGTGCCGGGTTTCGAACATCACCTCGGAAGTGGGTCGGCTGCTGCTGTTTCTGATTCAGTATGCGTGCGTACGTGTGAATTCCTCCCAATGAGCGGGCCGGCGCCTTACATGGTAGCTTGCCGCCATTGGTGTGTGAATGTGTGTGCGCTATATAAGTACAGACCATTTACCGTGTGTGTGTGTGTGTGTGTGTGTGTGTGTGTGTGCGTGTGCGTGTGTGTGCGTGCGTGTGTGTTCCCCTCAGGTGACGTGGGCGGAGCAGCAGGTGGTGAAGTCAAGGAAGAAGAGGGACACCTTCGAGGAGCCCTCGGACCCCAAGTTCAAGGACCAGTGGTACCTGGTGAGTGGAGGGTCAGGGGTACCTGGTGGTGAGTGGAGGGTCAGTGGTACCTGGTGGTGATATATATAGCACATTTTACAATGACAAAAACAGCCACCGAAAGTGCTTAACAGAAAACACTAGTAAAAGAGAAATAACAGATAAAACTAGACAGGTACAATTCCTGTGGATATTGTGAAGTGTGCTAGTAATTTGTCGTTAAGATAGTTAAAAAGAAGTACATTTCTGTTGTATTAGCTAAGAATCGGTAGAACTGCAGGTTCCAGAATGCCTTGCAGCAAGACGTTATATAAGTTGACAGTTTGTTGTTTTTGAGAAATGCAAATTGTACGACCAGAATTGAAAGTGAATATCTAATAGCTCGTTTTATTGAATTGAAAGTGATCACAAGTGTATGTCAGCAGATTTTTATATAAAGAACCTTTCGCTTGGTAACACCAGTCCTAGCCATCATTTCAGAAGGTAGAAATACTACAGTAGTCACTTTACACTCATGGTTTACACTCTAGAGGTGGCTGTGGCTCAGGAGGTGGAGCGGTGGTTCGATCCCTGGCTCCTCCTGTCCTCGGGCAAGACACTGAACCCCCAAATTGCAAGACACTGAACCCCCAAATTGCTCCCGATGAGCGGGCCGGCGTCTGGCATGGTAGCTTGGCCGCCAACGGTGTGTGAATGTGTGTGCAAACGGGTGGATGAGAGGCTGCTGTAAAAGGCTTTGGAATAAGGCACTATATAAGTACAGTCCGATTGTAGTCACCTGAAACTCCCAGACGACCCCTGTGTCAGTAGGACGTCCAGACCCACTCAGACCACCAGTCCATCAGCGCCGCCCCCTGTCCTATCAGGGACACACTGAGCCATCTCCACCCCCGCTCCTCAGCTCATCACTGCCCCTCCTGCTCTGACTGGATGCACCAGGGTTCTATAGTCTCCTGTTTTTTATTGGAAATGATTTACCCTTTAAGAGCCCCAGCGGAGCGATACCCAATGCTCTGTTTGATCTGCCTGTCCTCCCCCTGACCAGCTGAGTGTCTGTGTGTCTGTCCTCCCTGACCAGCTGAGTGTGTCTGTGTGTCTGTCCTCCCTGACCAGCTGACTCTACTCAACAGGCAGGGCCGTATTCAAACACACAACGGCTCTGTATTTGAAAGAGTGGAACCCAAAAAGAAATAATGTGTACAGGCTAAGGCAGTTCATTTCTGGAAGCCCATTGTATTCCGCCACCCTAGCGCACCGCTCCCCCTAACCAAGGCGGTGAATACTAATCGAGGACATGGAATTGAATTATTAACCGAGTCATTTTTGCGATAGCAACAGATGCACATTTCTGACTTTGAGAAAGGGGGGAGGGGGGGGGGGCCGAGCCTCCGCATCCACGGTCATACCGGTATGATTTAACAAAGTCTCAGTACCTCTTGACTTTGCTTCACCTTTTTAAAAATTATTCCACATAAAGATTCCCCGCCTTCCAGGCGACAGGGGAGTTGATTGTAATTCAGAACAAACAAAAAACGTCACCTCGCTTGTTTCTTCAGAAAAACGCTCACACTGTAACCGAAGCGAATCCAATTTCCCCCCCACTGTCCCCGAGCTGTTGTGGTGGGTGGGGGTGGGGGGGGGGCGTCTCACCCACTGAAGGCTGGCTTCATCACCGATGGTGACTAGCTACCTGGGTCTAATTCCCCTCCGGAGTTCACAGCGCTGTCAGACAATTAGCTCCCTCCCCCACTCCCACTCCCACTGGGCCGGCACACTGATTTACTTAAGTAGGTTACATGGGGGGGGGGCAGGCAGGTGGTGTACAGGTGAACAATTGATGGCCTCGCTCACTGGAGTGTCGCGGGATGGAATGAGCAGCGTGTGCACATGTCAGAAGGCTGCTGTGTTACTAAGGCGTAGCGACACTGTGTAACACGGTTGCCGTGTAGGTGTAAGTCCAGGGTGTCGAGGATGTGCCGATGTACAGTCGTAGTGTGAAACATGCCCTACACATGACCCCCGACGCACCTCCCCCCCCCCCCCCCCCGCCCCGCCCCCCCTGCTGCCTGTCTCCCAGGTGGACCTCGGAGGCAGTATGAATATCGCGGTATTCCCATCTGCCAACAGGCCAGAGTTGACACTGTGTGTGTGTGTGTGTGTGTGTGTGTCATTACGACGATCCTGCCTACTTAGTATGTATGACAGCAGGGCATAACGGCACTGCCCCCTCACAGATAAATGACTGACAAAGCTCAAAGCTCAGTGTGAGATTCCCAATGAATAGCTGAATTTATTCATATGTCGAATTTTCAATACGCTGTAGGAATGGTTAGTTTAAAAGTGGTACGGGGGGGGGAAAAAGGTGTTGAAGAAGTTCAAGGTTTAATGGACTATAAAGTGGAACATTATACTTTTACATTCCTCTTTGTATTCCGTAAATGCTTCAGTAGTGAATGCGCTTTTAGATCACAGAGAGGCTTTTTATATTTGTTAACATCGTAATGGATTGGATTCAGGATAGTTCTTTCCGAAATGCTAAAATGCCTTAGAAGGTAGAAAACTAGTCTTGCCGTCCACCCCCATCAACGTCACACTGAAGGGTTTGGTATCTGAAAAATTTAAGGGCCTGGATATCTGCTGGGAGAGGAAATAGACTTGGGACATGTTTCTGATGAATTGCGTTCAATTTGGGGGGAATAGGTATTTCCTGAACGACTGCCACAACGTGACCCTGGAGCAGTCAGACATGGTATTTGACCGTAGGTCACGTTTAATGTCAAGAGAATAGAAAAAGGGCCCATAGAGCAAACGCTAGCGTCATCCAGTTAGGTGGTTAACTGACAGAGACTCTCAGGGGAGCGTGGCTGGCTGCTGTTAGCTGGCTGCTGTTAGCTCTGATAAGAGAGGCCGGGCTCGGAGCTCTGACTCTGAATGCTGAGTAGAGCTGACAGTCTGTCTGGCTCCACCGACTGTCGTACGCCTCTCGTAGGGATGTTGTCTCTCTCGCTTTGGCGCGCTGTCTGCGTCTGGTGCTCTGGCTGCCCCAGATATGAACAGCTTTCCTTTCGGGGGCCACAGTACCCCAAAACTCATTTCTCATACAGTCAGTATGTGTTTCTGTTAAGAAAGACATGCCAGGGCACTTTCAGGTTTTCAATTTCAGAGTCATGGAAGACGTTAACATTCTACGATTCTTCAGAGGTATTTTTAGACTGTAGTAAGTAACATCCTTGAGGCCAGGCTTTCCAAGTTTGCCAACGACGCATGTAACAACAAGCAACCATTCTACGAGCCTGTGTGCGTGTGTGTGTGTGTGCGTGTGTGCGTGTGCGCGCGCGTGCGCGTGCGTGTGCGTGTGTGTGCGTGTGTATGAGAAGTTGCAAGCCCTTTCTCCCATCACTCTCATCGTCTCCCATCGTCTCGATCGGCTAATCCAAAATGTCTCATAGGGGGAGGTAGAGGAAGGAGAAAGAGAGAGAGAGGGGGAGGGAGAGGGGGAGAGAGGGCCGCTGTGTTTCCTGGTCGTCCTTCATGCCCGCCTCTGTCCTTGCAGCCGTAGTCTCTCTGTCACACCCCCCCATTCCAAAGGGGGAGTGAGAACCAAAGTGGTTTGGACGTACGGCTAGACGCCAGACTAGACTGTTAAGTAACAGGACTGGTTCTCTCCTTCTCCTCCTCAGTACAACGGGAACCAGCGGGACCTGAACGCCAGAGGGGCCTGGGAGCAGGGCTACACCGGGAAGGGAGTGGTGGTGTCCATCTTGGATGACGGGATCGAGAAGAACCACCCAGACCTGGCTCTGAACTACGTAAGTGTCCACCAGCACAGGGTCTGTCCCTCCCTCCCTTGTCTCCTTACAGGCCCCCGGCTCCGTCAGTGTGTCTGACCATGCTGTCTGTCTGTCTGTCTGTCTGTCCTGTAGGACCCAGACGCCAGCTACGACGTGAACGACGGGGACCCGGACCCTCAGCCGCGGTACACACAGCTCAACGACAACAGGTAAGGTCCGGGGGCAGAGGATGCCGTGCACATGAAAGAGGAGGAGGAGGAGGGATGGGTTAATATGTGACGCGGTCTGGTCAACTGGTCCGCAAGTCGGCATCCGATTTAATGTTCAGACTTTTCTTTCGAGAAATGTGAATATATTTCTGCATTGTTGAAAATCATTTACATTTTTGGCATTTAGCAGACGCCTTATTCCAAAAGCGACTTACAACCGATACATTTTACTAAGTAAGTGCATCATCAATCAACCAGTCGTAGCAGGAAAAGTAATCTAGCTCAGACCAGCGGCCATTGGCAGTCGTCGCGCTAGAAGAAGAAAGTTATTTTAATTTATGTTTTTTTTTATTATTTTTTTTATAGTAGACACTGAATAGACAGTACAAGCGGGTAGTAGAAATCTCAGGAGAAACAGTAGGGGGAAAGCCGGTGTCTCTGGAGACACAGTGCAGGGGGGTAAATGGACTGCACTTATATAGCGCCTTTTTGCTGCTCCAAAGCCCTTTCCAATGGCTTCGCATTCACCCATTCACACACACATTCACACACCAATGGCGGCAAGCTGCCATGCAAGGCGCCTCAGGAGGAGCAGTTAAGGTGTAACCTGAAGAGATGGGTCTTCAGTCTCCGACGGAAGATGGGTAGTGACTCTGCAGTTCTGACAGCCGTGGGAAGCTCTTTCCACCAGTGGGGAGCCAATGTAGTGAAGAGACAAGACCGCGCAGCGTGACTGCCACGTTGGCGTAGAGGTGGTGGGGCCAGTCGGCCAGCAGAGATGGAGGAGCGGAGTGAACGGGCTGAAGTTTGGGGGGTGACCATTGCTTGCAGGTAGGCTGGGGTTGTCCCCTTTGCTGCCCTGTAGGTGAGCACCAGGGTCTTGAATCTGATGCGAGCTGCTATCGAGAGCCAGTGAAGGGTGCGAAGGAGGGGGCTAAGGTGAGAGAATTTGGGGAGGTTATATACCAGAAGGGCGGCAGCATTCTGCATGAGCTGCAGAGGTCTGATGGCGGAGGCGGGGGGCCCGGCCAGGAGTGCGTCGCAGTAGTCAAGGCGGGAGATGACCAGTGACTGGGTCAATAGTTGCGCTGCTTCTCTGGTGAGGAATGGTTGTGTCCTTCTGATGTTGTAGAGGAATAATCTGCAGGAGTGTGCTGTCGCTGCGATGTTCTCTGCACAGGACAGGCGGTT
>NC_137674.1:70999495-71006995 GCF_963989245.1 Nansenia antarctica
GGGGGGAGGAGGAGGAGGAGGAGGAGGAGGAGAGACTAATGACCAGTCTGGGGCCTCCTGGCAGAGAGCCTCGGAGAACAAATTATTTTTCTCTGCGTAATTAATGCAGGCTAGGAAAACACAGACCCCCCCCCCCCCCCCCCCCGCATGCCAAACCATCATCACCAACCAACCAACCAACCAACAATTGAACAATATGGCAGGGGGGGTAACAATAAGGTCAGGTGGAGGTAACAGTAAGGGTTAGGCTTAGGGTTAGATTGTGGTTCTAACAGACAAAAAACGTTGTCGACTGGCAGAGGGGGCAGCTAACAAGGCGAATCCCAAAGATCTCGTCGTTCCAGGGGGGCGAATTTAATTTGCGGGGGAAAGTCACCAGTCACCAGGCAACCTAGCAGGGATGCAATATGAAAGTTATGGACGGCCTGAAAGGAGGGTATTTGGAAAATATTGTTGCCCTGCTGGAAATACTGTTTCTTTATGAAGCCACCTGTAGTTTTTCCCCCACATAAAAACATGGATCTCGTTAAACTGTTTATTCCATTATGTCTCCTCTCTTTAAATAGCTGACTCTGTTTGAAATATGATTTCTTTATAGGAGTTTCACCTGTAGTTCTCATACATAAACATTTAGACATTTATTACAATCATTTGAAAGCTCTTTAGGAGGCAGCTGGTTGCCATGGAAGTGTGAGTACCAAATTGGCTGCATCCTTCAGAAAGTTCATTATACTGCAGCCTCGCAGTTCCACTACTCACATTCCACACAGAGAAAGACTAGGGCCCTATCCATCAAATCTAATATCCACAAGTTCCCAGGGTAAGGCAAAACAGTGTGAGGTCGATTAGCCTCCAGTATGTTTTGTCTCACCTCTCGGACAATTCAAACCTGGCATAGTTTCCTACTTTATCATTCCAAGACAGTCAGACAGTATCCCATCCTCAGCTCTCCTTTATTTCTCCAGCACCTTGCTGCCCACTTGAGTTAGAAACAGCCTGTGTGAGTGGTGTTAAAAGCTTGGCTGTGGGACGTATCCGGGACCGGGTCTCTGCTCCACTGGTTGGATTTTCAGGTTGAATGGCAGCTCCTCCGAACACTGGCTAATTTCCTGCTCTGCTGCAGACCCACACTGGACCCACCAGACCCACACTGGACCCACACCCACCCTCTTTACCCCCCAACACCTGCCTTGTCCTGACCCAGACCGGGCGGAAAGACCTGCTGCTGCACCTCAGGCTCTCAGTTAAAGTGAATGCAAAGCTGACGGTAGATCTGTTTTTTCTGGTATTTTTCTTTATCTGCCAAGGAATCGGAAACGTTCCAACATGAATTTGGCACTGCTCTGGTCGTCTCCGGATGAGCCTCTGCTTTAAAGGGTGTGTTAAAGTCAGGCTTCTATGTTTGTAGAGCAGACGGTGTTGCTTTGAATGCCTTCACAGGGTGATATGAGACAAACGGGTCTGTCTGCGCTGTGAACGCTTATCTAATGGTTAGCCCGCGGGCCCGCGGCCAGCTGTAGCAGTTGTAACCTGAGACGTCCTCACAGGGCATGTGGGGCCGTAATCCGATAATGGCTGGTGTGTATCGTTCATTGGAAAAGCTTTTTGTTACCATTATTCCATTATGGTCTTCATTGTGTTGAGAGATTTAAGAGCTCTGTTGCACAATTTGTCAAAAGATTCAGAGGATATTATGAACCTCCTAGAATGAGGTCATCCATGTTTCAAGACCGAGTGTGAAGTGCGGTGTTTCTCCCACACGGTAATTGAGATTTTGGAACTTACATTCAACATTCTTCTACACCAGGATGAGCAGATGGTCATGGGGTTAGATCAATAATTGATCTTATTGAGAGGAACCTTTTAATAAAACTCAATTACAAGTATACAGATAATCCTAATCCATAACTAGCGATGCGACTGCACCTCATGTATCTGGGTGTTTGTTACATCAAATGGCCTTGGATTTAGCTCCATGGTGTTGAAGATCTGATACTTAGGTTGCATTAGCATTCCAATGATTCAGTTCTATTATTTTGGTTATCATCATATGGAATGCATGTGGAACCATTTAATGTAGGTTGAAATAGGAACGTGTAGAGCTGAGCTCCCTGGTCCTCTGGTACATGACTGATGGTAAGTGAGTGTGTCTGTGTCTCAGATCAGTCCTGACTATCTGTCAGTGAGCTGTGTCGGGGATGTTAAGTCCCTGCTATGTTAATTCATCTCTGTGTGACTTGATGATGGGGAGATTGAGCGTGGCCCTCTCCCTCCCCCTTATGAGGGGATGCAGCTCTTTTGTTCTTCTAGATAGTGTCTCGGTGTGCTTTGACAGAACCGATCCATCTGATCCTGTCTCTCCACTATGACGGCGCTCACCTCAGCTTACCCCGTCCTGTTCCTGTAAGCCCTGCTCTCAGCTGAAAGGTTTGGGTTCAGTGCCACGCCACTGCCAGGCAACTCAGGGAAAACAGATCAATAGAAACTCAATTCTTTAAACAGAAAAATTCCTTAAAAAAAACATAGTCAGTCCTGGACGCTGGCCACTGAGTGTCAGAGTAGAGGGAAGCCAGGCCTGGCTGTCTGTGAGGACCATATGTGACGGCAGCTGGTGAAAGGAGGAACAAGTCTAAAACCGACCAAATGTTCAGACTTTTATTCTGAAAACTTTAACTCACCGAATCCATTGCATTGCATTATTTTGGCTTGACTAGCGAGTGTGTCATTGACCTTCAACAACGTTTCAGTAAAACAATGTGTTTTGAATCAATGCTCTTTTAAAGGTGGTTTGAAGTAAATGACGTCACCACCCACAAGTGAGCTTACATTTTCCGTTCCAATTTATTACATTTTTTCAGAATGAAAGTCAACATTTTTGGTCAGTTGCCAACTTCGGTTCCCCCTTTCACCAGCTGCCGTCACATATTGTGAAGACCCATTCGTTGTGCCCTGCCCACTGCATCTAAATAGGCGGCTAAAGGCCTGTTGCCTGTGAGGATGGGATTGGTGGGTCAGCCTCTCAGTCAGTCAGTCATGTCCTCCACAGAGCACACAGTTCGGGAGATGGACGACTGAGCTACGCAGTCTGTTCTTCCTGACCGGGGAATGTCAGACAACACCACAAGGAAAACAAAAGCGGTAATTTTTTGGAACATTTGCGCGATACATGGAACAAAAATACATTCCAGTCATTTTGTTTTGGTTTTTAGGAACATTCATATGACCCTTAGTCATGGAAGGAAATACTCTGGATCGAAATGATTGCACATTTTCCAGTAGATTTTGGTTTAAGATTACCTCATGTTATGTGGATTCACCCCACAGCAACAGCACTTTCCAACCGTGAGTGAATGAAGGTGTCAGATAGTGGACTATAAAGATGGATGTGTCGGAGACAGACACAGATAAGGACCGGGCCGGCCTTCAGAAGAGCACTGGGCCTCTGAGCCTGGGCCTGCCCTGCCTCCTATCACAGACACCTGAGCCGCTTCCTATCAGCTGCCGCATCACTGGCCCGCATTCCAAACACTACAAAGGGATTGTTCCCTTACAGAGGAACATTGCGTAGACCGATACCACGGACCTGCCCTGGTATGAAAGTAAAGATTACGGGATGGCTGCACTGATCCAGGTCTGTGGGCAGGAGGGGGTTAAGTCTGTTGAATGAATTGATTAACGCGGATCTCTTCTGCTAGAGAACTGTTGTATCCATAGTTACAGCCTGTGTAGTAGTGGAACGACTCAAGCAGGACAAGTGGTGGTAGCTGTTTCAATGCTACAGTATGTGTAGTGTAGGCCTAAGACTACCAGGCTATACATAGTAGGGGAAATACAGTGGGGGAAATAAGTATTGAACACATGAACATTTTGTCCAGTAAATTTGCACCAGACTTTGGTATTAACTCAAACAATCCAGACAACAAATCTAAACATTAAAGTCCATATGTAAATAAAGTGATGTGGAATGAAACAGGAAAAATGTATTGAACACACTAACTGAAATTAATTCAATACTTAGTGGAGAAGCCTTTGTTTGTAATGACAGCTTCAAGGCGCTTTCTGTATGAAGTAACTAATCGCCCGCAGTATTCAGGTATCATTTTGGCCCATTCCTCTACACAGATTGTCTTTCAATCTTGAGGATTGCCGGGGGCCTTCTTGTGAATCTGGATCTTCAGATGCTTCCACAAATGTTCAATTGGGTTGCAGTCAGGTGATTGACTGGGCCATTTCAACAAGTTGATTTTCTTTCTCTGAAACCAATTGCAAGTTTCCTTTGCTGTATGCTTTGGATCGTTGTCCTGCTGGAAGGTCCACCCACGTCTCATCCTCAGCATCCTGGTGGATGGCAGCAGGTTCATCTCAAGAATCTCTCTGTACATGGCTCCATTCATTGTTCCTTCAATGATATGAAGTCTGCCAGTACCATTAGAGGAGAAACAGCCCCACACCATGATACTTCCACCTCCAAACTTCACTGTTGGTATAGTGTTATTCGGGTGATGTGCAGTGCCATTTCTCCTCCAAACATGGTGTGTTGTGTGACAGCCAAAAAGTTCAATTTTGGTCTCATCTAACCAGAGTACATGCTCCCAGTAGTTCACTGGTTTGTCCAAATGTTGTTTGGCAGACATTAAACGAGCTTCAACATGTCTTTTTTTCAGTAGTGGAGTCTTGCGGGCTGAGCGTGCACAGAGGCCATGGTGGTGGAGTGCATTGCCTACTGTCCTTTCTGTCACAGTTGCACCTGCTGCCTCCAAGTCTTTCTGGAGCTCTTTCCTAGTGGTCCTTGGCTCTTTGGCTACTCTTCTAAGTATCCTTCTGACTCCCTGATCAGAAATCTTGTGAGGAGCTCCTGTGCGTGGCCGGTTGATGGTGGAGTGATGTTGTTTCCACTTACAGATAATGCCCCCAATGGTGCTTACTGGAAGATTCAGAAGTTGTGAAATACGTCTGTAGCCAATTCCATTTTCATGTTTTACAACAATCTGGTTGCGAAGGTCTTGAGACAGCTCTTTGCTTTTACCCATCATTAGATGTTTGTTGTGTGGCACCTTGGTACATTATACACTATACATTATTTAGTAGACATTACTTGAAATGAAAATACCAGCCAAGCACAACCTTCAGAATATCTCAGAATTCACAGCCAATCACACTCTGTTCTTGGAAAAAAATAATACATAGAAGGAAAGTATTGGGTTTGTCCCCAAAGTTATAGATTATAGAGCTTTTAGTCATGTTGGGGGCTAGAACTGATCACTACTACCGAGGCCACAGAGACGTTCTCAACAGCAGAAGTTGGGTGTGTATACGCAGCATGAGAGGGTGAGACCTGCTGGTTCTGAGCCCAGAAGTCTTTGAAAGCCTCCACACATTCTCCACACAGCGCCAGTGTGCTTTAACAGGGCCTTTGGCCCCTCAGTAATCCAGGTCCCATGACACTTGTTAGAGGGAGACTCAGTGCTCAGGGGGTGACTCTGGCAGTGACATTAACCTTTGAACCCCAGCTCGTAGCGTGTCTAAGGAGATCTCAAGGGATTAGCTTATCCACTGCTGCTCTCTTTGACCCTGTGTTGATCCGCTCAGCCCCGTTTAGCCCTGTGGGTTTAATAAGCGAATACATTAGCCTTAAAGGCCAACCTCACAGTAGTCATTTAGACATGTTTCTGTTATACAGATTATCTGAGATATACAGTATGACATCCGGGGGAGGGAATTCCATCAATGTCGTTAAAGGAAAATCTAGATTTATTTTTGATAAGTTTCACGAGACTTATCAATATAAGCCTGGATTTTTTTTTATAAGTCTTGGGAGATTTTAAGATATGGATTTTCCTTTAGCAACGTTGATGGAATACTTCTCTGGTGCTGCACAATATTATTAGATTAGATTAGATTAAACTTTATTGTCATTGCACAGAGTACAAGTACTGAGACAACAAAATGTAGTTTGGCATCTAGCCAGATGCAGTGCAAAAGACATGAAAATGTCGACAGTGCAAGGTATTCCAGTATAGGTATTACCATGAGTATAAATAAATGAATATAAAAGTGCAGTACATCAGTACATGAGATGAATATCAATATGTACTGTTATGACATGATTTGTACAGTATGATAAGTACAGAACAAGAGCAGTAGGTCTTGAGGTATGTCCCCTATCCTTCATTCACTAAGTAAGATGAAACAGTGTATGTTATAACTTAGGAACTTATATGCGTAAGGTGTGATATGAGAGGTTGCCAGATCACATGATATCGTGAGAGTCTGTCCTTTAATACATATCTGATCCTTTCCAAGTGCAATGTACTGGTTAGATCACGTAGCCACATTTTGGAGGTAGGGACCGTTGTTTCTTTCCATGACATAAGTAGTCGTTTTTTTGCTGTGACTAGGCAGCAAGAGAGGAGATGTTTTTTGGGCTGTTGTGAGTTTTCTTAATGTCTCAGATACACCAATAATAATCAGTAAAGGATCTGGTTCTATTGGAATATTTAGAATTTCTGAGATGTTGTTGAAATTAGAGACTATATGAAATGTGCAAACAAGCAGTAGTGCAAAAGCTAAAGTGAAGTCCTGAGTGTGCAGCCAGTAGAGGTATGAGGGGGATGCTACACTGATGCTGTTTCTTAGCCTGGGGGTGCCTCCCAGATGACGGTCCTAGAGAGGTCCTCTGAGATGTGGACACCCAGGGACTTGAAGCTGGAGACACACTCCACCTCCATCCAGCTTCTCTGTAGTCCACAATGAGCTCCTTGGTCTTCTTGGTGTTGAGGGCTAGGTTGTTGTTGGACTTCCTCCCTGTAGGCTGACTCGTCATTGTAACTGATCAAGCCTTCCACCGTGGTGTCATCTGTGAACTTGATGGTGTTACAGCCATGCACAGGAATGCAGTCATGGGTGAAGAAGGAGTAGAGGAGAGGGCTCAGCTCACAGCCCTGGGGGACACCGGTGTTCAGGGTCAGGGTGGAGGAGGTGTGGTTGTCAAGCTTAACAGACTGGGGTCTGTTGGTCAGGAAGACCAGGGTCCAGTTACAGAGGGAGGTGCTGATGCCAAGGTCACTGAGTTTGGTGACCAGTTGGAGGGGATGATGATTGTTTTGATTGATTGATTGACTGATTGATTGATATGTTTATTTCAAATATGTGCAAAACAAGATAAAGCAACAATAACTAATATAACAGAAAACAAAACAAGTAAAAAGCATAAAGCAAAAAAACCAACAACTTTTAACCAACTTTTAACTTAGTTTCTTTTTTTCTCTTCTTTTTTTCCCCACATATTCGAAAAGGAGTGGGAAGAACTACAACTTATTCAATCCCGCCCCTTCTCCATAAATCATAAAGATGCTTCCTGTTCAATTTAATAATAATCTCATTATATATACAAATTCTGCATACCCGAAATACAAATATCCTATTTACATACTTAATTACATAAAAAAAGAAAACAAAGAATAAATATTTAGGAACCCAAATGATAATAAATAAACAATA
>NC_137674.1:71011995-71029495 GCF_963989245.1 Nansenia antarctica
GAAGCCTTTCTGAGAGGAGTTACAGAGGTGCGTGTGTGTGCGTTTGTGCGTGTGCGTCCTTGCGTGTGTGTGTGTGTGTGTGTGTGTGTGTGTGTGTGTGTGTGTGTGTGTGTGTGTGCGTGTGTGTGTGTGTATGTGTCCTCGGGTGCGTGCGTGTGTATCTGGGCCCCGCTTTCTCATCAATACAATGTGTGTGTGTGTGTGTGTGAGGCTCGCTCCACACACAGGCTGCAATTATGTCTGAACTATTCAACCTTGGAGGGACAAAGGCAGCTCCAACAAAGCAGTGTTGTTACTGACCCTGGCGGTGGTGAACGGAGGGAAGTCGGACTTGTTCGCTGTGCAAATATCACCCTTTCTAAAAGAAACACTGAGGGTGAACATAAACAAACACCAGGGGAAAACATTATGAATAAGGAGGATTCATACAACCTACACCTACAATGGTACGTTGCGTAACCAGTGCAGCTTGGTACTATTTCAGAGTGGAAGCGAGGGTTATTTAGAGTGGGATTATAGACATGGGTGGGGGATGTTTACCGTATCGGAGTAACTCATTAAAATGTAGTTTGTGCACAGAGAGCTGGTGCTGCAGGTGAAATATGAACATGTCAGATGTATGTAAATACAACCCTAGTCCTCCCTCTCCTGTTCTCTCTCCTGACCACCCGGGCACGGCACAGCCACGCTGGCACTCTGCCAACACACACAGTGTGCGTGTGTGTGTGTGTGTGTGTGCGTCTGCGTGTGTGTCTCTATTCTCTCTGTCTCTGTGTCTGTGTGCTTGTGCGTGCGTGTGTGTGTGTGTGTGTGTGTGTGTGTGTGTGTGTGTCTCTATTCTCTCTCTCTGTGTGTATGCGTGTGCGTTTCGTTGCCTGCGTGTCTGCGCTATGCTAATTAAGCATTTTGATGAATTCTTAAAGCGCCGGATGGAAAAGAAACTGTCAACAATGGACCAGGTCTTCTGTGAGAACACCAGGCAGCCGCCTCGCTACCAGTTTGTTTCAACAAACACACAGGGCTTTACTGTACACATAGAGCTGTACTGTACACATAGAGCTGTACACATAGAGCTCTACTGTACACATAGAGCTGTACACATAGAGCTGTACACATAGAGCTGTACTGTACACAGAGGTACCTAATCCCCCTTCCATACCCGCCTCTGCCCTATGGCACAGGGGATTGCGGAGACAAGGCAAAAAGAAGATTGTCAGAATAGAGAGAGAGAGAGAGAAACCCAAAAAAATATCAGACAAAGAGAGGCGGGCTCCATCTGAGAGCCATTAGCCTGTCCCCTCCGTGCTGTCTCTCTGTCTCTGGGACAACACTGTCCCCTCCCTCTGTCTCTCTGTCTCTGGGACAACACTGTCCCCTCCCTCTATCTCTCTCTCCCCTCCGTGCTGTCTCTCTGTCTCTGGGACAACACTGTCCCCTCCCTCTGTCTCTCTGTCTCTGGGACAATACTGTCCCCTCCCTCTGTCTCTCTGTCCCCTCCCTCTATCTCTCTCACTCTGGGACAACACTGTCCCCTCCCTCTGTCTCTCTCTCTCTGGGACAGCACTGTCCCATCCGTGCTGTCTCTCTCTCTCTGGGACAACACTGTCCCCTCCCTCTGTCTCTCTCACTCTGGGACAACACTGTCCCCTCCCTCTGTCTCTCTCACTCTGGGACAACACTGTCCCCTCCCTCTGTCTCTCTCTCTCTGGGACAACACTGTCCCCTCCCTCTGTCTCTCTCTCTCTGGGACAACACTGTCCCCTCCCTCTGTCTCTCTCTCTCTGGGACAACACTGTCCCCTCCCTCTGTCTCTCTCTCTCTCTGGGACAACACTGTCCCCTCCCTCTGTCTCTCTCTCTCTGGGACAACACTGTCCCCTCCCTCTGTGTCTCTCTCTCTCTCTCTCTGGGACAACACTGTCCCCTCCCTCTGTCTCTCTCTCTCTGGGACAACACTGTCCCCTCCCTCTGTCTCTCTCTCTCTGGGACAACACTGTCCCCTCCCTCTGTCTCTCTCTCTCTGGGACAACACTGTCCCCTCCCTCTGTCTCTCTCTCTCTGGGACAACACTGTCCCCTCCCTCTGTCTCTCTCTCTCTCTGGGACAACACTGTCCCCTCCCTCTGTCTCTCTCTCTCTGGGACAACACTGTCCCCTCCCTCTGTGTCTCTCTCTCTCTCTCTCTGGGACAACACTGTCCCCTCCCTCTGTCTCTCTCTCTCTGGGACAACACTGTCCCCTCCCTCTGTCTCTCTCTCTCTGGGACAACACTGTCCCCTCCCTCTGTCTCTCTCTCTCTGGGACAACACTGTCCCCTCCCTCTGTGTCTCTCTCTCTCTGGGACAACACTGTCCCCTCCCTCTGTCTCTCTCTCTCTGGGACAACACTGTCCCCTCCCTCTGTCTCTCTCTCTCTGGGACAACACTGTCCCCTCCCTCTGTCTCTCTCTCTCTGGGACAACACTGTCCCCTCCCTCTGTCTCTCTCTCTCTGGGACAACACTGTCCCCTCCCTCTGTCTCTCTCTCTCTGGGACAACACTGTCCCCTCCCTCTGTCTCTCTCTCTCTGGGACAACACTGTCCCCTCCCTCTGTCTCTCTCTCTCTCTGGGACAACACTGTCCCCTCCCTCTGTCTCTCTCTCTCTCTGGGACAACACTGTCCCCTCCCTCTGTCTCTCTCTCTCTGGGACAACACTGTCCCCTCCCTCTGTCTCTCTCTCACTCTGGGACAACACTGTCCCCTCCCTCTGTCTCTCTCTCTCTCTGGGACAACACTGTCCCCTCCCTCTGTCTCTCTCTCTCTCTGGGACAACACTGTCCCCTCCCTCTGTCTCTCTCTCTCTGGGACAACACTGTCCCCTCCCTCTGTCTCTCTCTCTCTGGGACAACACTGTCCCCTCCCTCTGTCTCTCTCTCTCTGGGACAACACTGTCCCCTCCCTCTGTCTCTCTCTCTCTGGGACAACACTGTCCCCTCCCTCTGTCTCTCTCTCACTCTGGGACAACACTGTCCCCTCCCTCTGTCTCTCTCTCTCTCTCTGGGACAACACTGTCCCCTCCCTCTGTCTCTCTCTCTCTGGGACAACACTGTCCCCTCCCTCTGTCTCTCTCTCTCTCTGGGACAACACTGTCCCCTCCCTCTGTCTCTCTCACTCTGGGACAACACTGTCCCCTCCCTCTGTCTCTCTCTCTCTCTGGGACAACACTGTCCCCTCCCTCTGTCTCTCTCACTCTGGGACAACACTGTCCCCTCCCTCTGTCTCTCTGTCTCTGGGACAACACTGTCCCCTCCCTCTGTCTCTCTCTCTCTCTGGGACAACACTGTCCCCTCCCTCTGTCTCTCTCTCTCTCTGGGACAACACTGTCCCCTCCCTCTGTCTCTCTCTCTCTGGGACAACACTGTCCCCTCCCTCTGTCTCTCTCACTCTGGGACAACACTGTCCCATCCGTGCTGTCTCTCTCTCTCTCTGGGACAACACTGTCCCCTCCCTCTGTCTCTCTCTCTCTGGGACAACACTGTCCCCTCCCTCTGTCTCTCTGGGACAACACTGTCCCCTCCCTCTGTCTCTCTGTCTCTGGGACAACACTGTCCCCTCCCTCTGTCTCTCTCTCTCTCTGGGACAACACTGTCCCCTCCCTCTGTCTCTCTCTCTCTGGGACAACACTGTCCCCTCCCTCTGTCTCTCTGGGACAACACTGTCCCCTCCCTCTGTCTCTCTCTCTCTGGGACAACACTGTCCCCTCCCTCTGTCTCTCTCTCTCTCTCTGGGACAACACTGTCCCCTCCCTCTGTCTCTCTCTCTCTGGGACAACACTGTCCCCTCCCTCTGTCTCTCTCTCTCTGGGACAACACTGTCCCCTCCGTGCTGTCTCTCTCTCTCTGGGACAACACTGTCCCCTCCCTCTGTCTCTCTCTCTCTGGGACAACACTGTCCCCTCCCTCTGTCTCTCTCTCTCTGGGACAACACTGTCCCCTCCCTCTGTCTCTCTCTCTCTCTGGGACAACACTGTCCCCTCCCTCTGTCTCTCTCTCTCTCTGGGACAACACTGTCCCCTCCCTCTGTCTCTCTCACTCTGGGACAACACTGTCCCCTCCCTCTGTCTCTCTCTCTCTCTGGGACAACACTGTCCCCTCCCTCTGTCTCTCTCTCTCTGGGACAACACTGTCCCCTCCCTCTGTCTCTCTCTCTCTGGGACAACACTGTCCCCTCCCTCTGTCTCTCTCTCTCTGGGACAACACTGTCCCCTCCCTCTGTCTCTCTCTCTCTCTGGGACAACACTGTCCCCTCCCTCTGTCTCTCTCTCTCTCTGGGACAACACTGTCCCCTCCCTCTGTCTCTCTCTCTCTCTGGGACAACACTGTCCCCTCCCTCTGTCTCTCTCTCTCTCTGGGACAACACTGTCCCCTCCCTCTGTCTCTCTCTCTCTCTGGGACAACACTGTTCCCTCCCTCTGTCTCTCTCTCTCTGGGACAACACTGTCCCCTCCCTCTGTCTCTCTCTCTCTGGGACAACACTGTCCCCTCCGTGCTGTCTCTCTCTCTCTCTGGGACAACACTGTCCCCTCCCTCTGTCTCTCTCTCACTCTGGGACAACACTGTCCCCTCCCTCTGTCTCTCTCTCTCTGGGACAACACTGTCCCCTCCCTCTGTCTCTCTCTCTCTGGGACAACACTGTCCCCTCCCTCTGTCTCTCTCTCTCTGGGACAACACTGTCCCCTCCCTCTGTCTCTCTCTCTCTGGGACAACACTGTCCCCTCCCTCTGTCTCTCTGTCTCTGGGACAACACTGTCCCCTCCCTCTGTCTCTCTCTCTCTGGGACAACACTGTCCCCTCCCTCTGTCTCTCTCTCTCTGGGACAACACTGTCCCCTCCCTCTGTCTCTCTCTCTCTGGGACAACACTGTCCCCTCCCTCTGTCTCTCTGTCTCTGGGACAACACTGTCCCCTCCCTCTGTCTCTCTCTCTCTGGGACAACACTGTCCCCTCCCTCTGTCTCTCTCTCTCTGGGACAACACTGTCCCCTCCCTCTGTCTCTCTCTCTCTCTGGGACAACACTGTCCCCTCCCTCTGTCTCTCTGTCTCTGGGACAACACTGTCCCCTCTGTGCTGTCTCTCTCTCTCTGGGACAACACTGTCCCCTCCCTCTGTCTCTCTCACTCTGGGACAACACTGTCCCCTCCCTCTGTCTCTCTCACTCTGGGACAACACTGTCCCCTCCCTCTGTCTCTCTCTCTCTGGGACAACACTGTCCCCTCCCTCTGTCTCTCTCTCTCTGGGACAACACTGTCCCCTCCCTCTGTCTCTCTCTCTCTCTGGGACAACACTGTCCCCTCCCTCTGTCTCTCTCTCTCTGGGACAACACTGTCCCCTCCCTCTGTCTCTCTCTCTCTCTGGGACAACACTGTCCCCTCCCTCTGTCTCTCTCTCTCTGGGACAACACTGTCCCCTCCCTCTGTCTCTCTCTCACTCTGGGACAACACTGTCCCCTCCCTCTGTCTCTCTCTCTCTCTGGGACAACACTGTCCCCTCCCTCTGTCTCTCTCTCTCTGGGACAACACTGTCCCCTCCCTCTGTCTCTCTCTCTCAGGGACAGCACTGTCCCCTCCCTCTGTCTCTCTCTCTCTCTGGGACAACACTGTCCCCTCCCTCTGTCTCTCTCTCTCTCTGGGACAACACTGTCCCCTCCCTCTGTCTCTCTCTCTCTGGGACAACACTGTCCCCTCCCTCTGTCTCTCTCTCTCTCTGGGACAACACTGTCCCCTCCCTCTGTCTCTCTCTCTCTGGGACAACACTGTCCCCTCCCTCTGTCTCTCTCTCTCTGGGACAACACTGTCCCCTCCCTCTGTCTCTCTCTCTCTCTGGGACAACACTGTCCCCTCCCTCTGTCTCTCTCTCTCTGGGACAACACTGTCCCCTCCCTCTGTCTCTCTCTCTCTCTGGGACAACACTGTCCCCTCCCTCTGTCTCTCTCTCTCTGGGACAACACTGTCCCCTCCCTCTGTCTCTCTCTCTCTGGGACAACACTGTCCCCTCCCTCTGTCTCTCTCTCTCTCTGGGACAACACTGTCCCCTCCCTCTGTCTCTCTGTCTCTGGGACAACACTGTCCCCTCTGTGCTCTCTCTCTCTCTCTGGGACAACACTGTCCCATCCGTGCTGTCTCTCTCTCTCTGGGACAACACTGTCCCCTCCCTCTGTCTCTCTCTCTCTGGGACAACACTGTCCCCTCCCTCTGTCTCTCTCTCTCTGGGACAACACTGTCCCCTCCCTCTGTCTCTCTCTCTCTGGGACAACACTGTCCCCTCCCTCTGTCTCTCTCTCTCTGGGACAACACTGTCCCCTCCCTCTGTCTCTCTCTCTCTCTGGGACAACACTGTCCCCTCCCTCTGTCTCTCTCACTCTGGGACAACACTGTCCCCTCCCTCTGTCTCTCTCTCTCTGGGACAACACTGTCCCCTCCCTCTGTCTCTCTCTCTCTCTGGGACAACACTGTCCCCTCCCTCTGTCTCTCTCTCTCTGGGACAACACTGTCCCCTCCCTCTGTCTCTCTCTCTCTGGGACAACACTGTCCCCTCCCTCTGTCTCTCTCTCTCTGGGACAACACTGTCCCCTCCCTCTGTCTCTCTCTCTCTGGGACAACACTGTCCCCTCCCTCTGTCTCTCTCACTCTGGGACAACACTGTCCCCTCCCTCTGTCTCTCTCTCTCTCTGGGACAACACTGTCCCCTCCCTCTGTCTCTCTCTCTCTCTGGGACAACACTGTCCCCTCCCTCTGTCTCTCTCTCTCTCTGGGACAACACTGTCCCCTCCCTCTGTCTCTCTCTCTCTGGGACAACACTGTCCCCTCCCTCTGTCTCTCTCTCTCTGGGACAACACTGTCCCCTCCCTCTGTCTCTCTCTCTCTGGGACAACACTGTCCCCTCCCTCTGTCTCTCTCTCTCTGGGACAACACTGTCCCCTCCCTCTGTCTCTCTCTCTCTGGGACAACACTGTCCCCTCCCTCTGTCTCTCTCTCTCTGGGACAACACTGTCCCCTCCCTCTGTCTCTCTCTCTCTCTGGGACAACACTGTCCCCTCCCTCTGTCTCTCTCTCACTCTGGGACAACACTGTCCCCTCCCTCTGTCTCTCTCTCTCTCTGGGACAACACTGTCCCCTCCCTCTGTCTCTCTCTCTCTCTGGGACAACACTGTCCCCTCCCTCTGTCTCTCTCTCTCTCTGGGACAACACTGTCCCCTCCCTCTGTCTCTCTCTCTCTGGGACAACACTGTCCCCTCCCTCTGTCTCTCTCTCTCTCTGGGACAACACTGTCCCCTCCCTCTGTCTCTCTCTCTCTCTGGGACAACACTGTCCCCTGCCTCTGTCTCTCTCTCTCAGGGACAACACTGTCCCCTCCCTCTGTCTCTCTCTCTCTGGGACAACACTGTCCCCTCCCTCTGTCTCTCTGTCTCTGGGACAACACTGTCCCCTCCCTCTGTCTCTCTCTCTCTCTGGGACAACACTGTCCCCTCCCTCTGTCTCTCTCTCTCTCTGGGACAACACTGTCCCCTCCCTCTGTCTCTCTCTCTCTCTCTGGGACAACACTGTCCCCTCCCTCTGTCTCTCTCACTCTCTGGGACAACACTGTCCCCTCCGTGCTGTCTCTCTCTCTCTCTGGGACAACACTGTCCCCTCCCTCTGTCTCTCTCTCTCTCTGGGACAACACTGTCCCCTCCCTCTGTCTCTCTCTCTCTGGGACAACACTGTCCCCTCCCTCTGTCTCTCTCTCTCTGGGACAACACTGTCCCCTCCCTCTGTCTCTCTCTCTCTGGGACAACACTGTCCCCTCCCTCTGTCTCTCTCTCTCTGGGACAACACTGTCCCCTCCCTCTGTCTCTCTCTCTCTGGGACAACACTGTCCCCTCCCTCTGTCTCTCTCTCTCAGGGACAGCACTGTCCCCTCCCTCTGTCTCTCTCTCTCTCTGGGACAACACTGTCCCCTCCCTCTGTCTCTCTCTCTCTGGGACAACACTGTCCCCTCCCTCTGTCTCTCTCTCTCTCTGGGACAGCACTGTCCCCTCCCTCTGTCTCTCTCTCTCTCTGGGACAGCACTGTAAAAAAAAACTAAAAACAACTGCATATGTAAACACAAACCACACACGCACCGTTCTACGGGGTAGAGCGTGGCGTCATCGCCGGGGGGGGGGGGGGGGGGGTCTAGCCCCCTGGTGTGCGTTTGTACACTGCGGCGGACGGCTGAGCGTGATCAACGGAGGGAGACCGCTACCACAATACTGCCTTTCCAGGGTGCTATTTATTCAGTGTGAATACAGAATAAGCCCCATGACTCATTTTTCTCAGGGGTTGTTGACATACTGGTCCCCCGTCGTGGAAGTATTGCTGCCTCGGCAAATTAAAGCTCTTTAGATTCCGAGCGTTGAGTGCCCACAGTGGGGTGATGGATGGTTATTACAAGCCTTTGACAGGCCTTTCAGAGATGAACCCTCTAATAAGTCTGCTGTCGTATCCAATGGGAAACTCTGTTACGATTGAATGGCGTTTAAGTTCTTCTTTTTCTTCCCCACCACCCCCCCCCCCCCCCCACCCACCCCTGCGCCCCACGTCCTCAGTTGTGGTTCGCGACAGATCTCCTCATCATAATGCAATGTGTGTCTGTCTGTCTGTCTGTCTGTCTGCCTGCGTCTGGTCTGGAAGAGTCTGTGGTTTGTGTAGGTTTGTCCTGTCTGACTGACTATTTGTCGAATAGCTGTCCGTCTGTCTGTCTGTTTGGCGATCTCTCTGTCTGTCTGTCTGTTTGGCGATCTGTCTGTCTCTGTGTCTCTGTGTCTCTCTGACTGTCTGTCTGTCTGACTGACTGTCTGTCTGTCTGCCTGTGTCTCTCTGACTGACTGGCTGACTGTCTGTCTGTCTTTCTGTCTGTGTCTCTCCTGACTATCTGTCTGTCTGTCTGTCTGTCTATCTGTGTCTCTGACTGTCTGTCTGTCTGTGTGTCTCTCTGACTAACTGTCTGTCTGTCTGCCTGTCTGTGTCTCTCTGACTAACTGACTGTCTGTCTGGCTGTCTGTCTGTGTCTCGATGACTGACTGTCTGTCTTTCTGTGTCTCTCTAACTGACTGTCTGTCTGTGTCTCTGACTGTGTCTCTGACTGTCTGTTTGTCTGTCTGTCTGTCTGTCTGTGTCTCTTTGACTGACTGTCTGTCTGTCTGTGTCTCTGACTGTCTATCTGTCTGACTGTCTGTCTGTCTGTCTGTGTCTCGCTAACTGTCTGTCTGGCTGTCTGGCTGTCTGTGTCTCTCTAACTGTCCGTCTGTCTGTCTGTGTCTCTCTAACTGACTGTCTGTCTGTCTGTGTCTCTAAATGTCTGTCTGTCTTTCTGTGTCTCTGTCTGTGTCTCTGACTGTCTGTCTGTCTGTCTGTCTGTGTCTCTGACTGTCTATCTGTCTGTCTGTCTGTCTGTCTTCCTGCCTGTCTGTCTGTGTCTCTCTGACTGTCTGTCTGTCTGTGTCTCTGACTGATTGTCTGCCTGTCTGTGTCTCGCTGTCTGTCTGTCTGTCTGTCTGTCTGTGTCTCTCTGACTGACTGACTGTCTGTCTGTCTGTCTGTGTCTCTCTGACTGTCTGTCTGTCTGCGACTCTGACTCTCTGTCTGTCTGTCTGTCTGTCTGTGTCTCTGACTGTCTGTCTGTCTGTGTCTCTCTGACTGTCTGTCTGTGTCTCTGACTGTCTGCCTGTCTGTGTCTCTGACTGGCTATCTGTCTGTCTGTCTGTGTCTCTCTAACTGTCTGTCTGTTGTCTGTCTGTCTGCAGGGTCGTGATGGTCTGGGCTCCATCTTCGTGTGGGCGTCGGGGAACGGCGGGCGGGAGAAGGACAGCTGCAACTGCGACGGCTACACCAACAGCATCTACACGCTGTCCATCAGCAGCACCACGCAGGCCGGCAACGTGCCCTGGTACAGCGAGGCCTGCTCCTCCACCCTGGCCACCACATACAGCTCCGGGAACCTCAACGAGAAACAGATAGTGAGTCTGTCTCTGTCTCTCTCTCTCTCTCTCTCTGTCTCTCTCTCTCTGCCTCTCTCTCTCTCTCTCTCTCTCTCTCTCTCTCTCTCTCTCTCTCTCTCTCTCTCTCTCTCTCTCTCTCTCTCTCTCTCTCTCTCTCTCTCTCACACACACACACACACACAAACACACCAGCACCAGTGAGGAAACCGATTGTGATTCAAAAGCGTGCTGTAATACACTCTTACATTGTTTTTTTTAGATTAGGTTAGATTCAACCTTTTTGTCATTGCACAGAGTACAAGGAAATGTGTTTTTTGCTCTGGCCACAGTGTCAGCCATAGTCAGCGTCCCTGGAGCAGTTATAGGGGTTAAGTGCCTTGCTCAAGGGCACGATGGCAATGGTAGATGCCAGCAACCCTCCAGTCACCAGCTGACATGCAGCTCCCTCCTGAGGCGGGGATCGAACCAGCGACCTTCCGACTGCTACCCGGCCTCTCTTAAAGTCTAGGCTCCCCCCGGCCTGTGTTAGAGCCATGAGGAGGATGACCCCCGGCCTGTGTTAGAGCCATGAGGAGGATGGGGAGGCTACCCCCGGCCTGTGTTAGAGCCATGAGGAGGATGGGGAGGCTACCCCCGGCCTGTGTTAGAGCCATGAGGAGGATGACCCCCGGCCTGTGTTAGAGCCATGAGGAGGATGGGCTCCCCCCGGCCTGTGTTAGAGCCATGAGGAGGATGGGGAGGCTCCCCCCGGCCTGTGTTAGAGCCATGAGGAGGATGGGGAGGCTACCCCCGGCCTGTGTTAGAGCCATGAGGAGGATGGGGAGGCTCCCCCCGGCCTGTGTTAGAGCCATGAGGAGGATGACCCCCGGCCTGTGTTAGAGCCATGAGGAGGATGGGCTCCCCCCGGCCTGTGTTAGAGCCATGAGGAGGATGGGGAGGCTCCCCCCGGCCTGTGTTAGAGCCATGAGGAGGATGGGGAGGCTCCCCCCGGCCTGTGTTAGAGCCATGAGGAGGATGGGGAGGCTCCCCCCGGCCTGTGTTAGAGCCATGAGGAGGATGGGGAGGCTCCCCCCGGCCTGTGTTAGAGCCATGAGGAGGATGGGGAGGCTCCCCCCGGCCTGTGTTAGAGCCATGAGGAGGATGGGGAGCCCCGGCCTGTGTTAGAGCCATGAGGAGGATGGGGAGCTACCCCCGGCCTGTGTTAGAGCCATGAGGAGGATGGGCTCCCCCCGGCCTGTGTTAGAGCCATGAGGAGGATGGGGAGGCTGCCCCCGGCCTGTGTTAGAGCCATGAGGAGGATGGCCCCCGGCCTGTGTTAGAGCCATGAGGAGGATGGGCTCCCCCCGGCCTGTGTTAGAGCCATGAGGAGGATGGCTGGCTCCCCCCGGCCTGTGTTAGAGCCATGAGGAGGATGGCTCCCCCCGGCCTGTGTTAGAGCCATGAGGAGGATGGGGAGCGTCTCGGCTGCCAGAGAACAGAGCAGAACATTCCACTGAGCCACAGTGTGTCTGGATGAACGTCACGTATTCTGAGGTTTCACACATCAGTGTGTACAGTTGAAGTCCTCACATTTAACGGTTGTAAACATTCCCTGGCTTAGGTCAGTTAGGATCGCTACTTCTCACTACTTCTTTAAAGAACGTGAATTGTCTCAATAATAGTAGATGTGATTTATTTTTAGCTTTTATTTCTTTCACCACATTCCCAGTGGGTCAGAAGATTACATACACTTAGTTAGTGTTTGGTAGCATTTCCTTGTTTAGCTTGGGTCAAACGTTTCGGGTAGCCTTCCACAAGCTTCCCACAATAAGGAATTTTGGCCCGTTCCTCCTGACAGAACTGGTGTAACTGAGTCAGGTTTGGAGGCCTCCTTGCTCATACACGCTTTTTCAGTTCTGTCCACACATTTTCTACAGGATTGAGGTCAGGGCTTTGTGATGGCTACTCCAATACCTTGACTTTGTTGTCCTTGTTGACCTAGCTGTGGCCATTTTGCCACAACTTTAGAAGTATGCTTGAAGTCATTGTCCATTTGGAAGACCCATTTGTGACCAAGCTTTAACTTCCTGGCTGATGTCTTGAGATGTTGCTTGAAGCAGCATTATCTGCATCCTTTTCCTTCCTCATGATGTCATCTATTTTGTGAAGTGTACCAGTCCCTCCTGCACTAGAGCCCCCCCACAGCATGATGTTGCCACCCCTGTGCTTCACGGTTCAGATGATGTTCCTTGGCTTGCAAGCCTCCCCCTCATTATGTTCCTCTGACCCACTGGAATTGTGATATAGTGAATTCTAAGTGAAATAATCTGTCTAGAAACAATTGTTGGAGAAATGACTTGTGTCATGCACAGAGTAGAGGTCTGTGGAGGTCGGGGGGGGGGGGGGGGGGGGGGGGTGGTGGTAGGGGTGTTGGGTGTTTGTGCTCTCCCGGGGGGGTGGAGGACTGTTCAGTTGTCACTGACCCAGCTGCAGACAGCTAGAGACAGCTCTGACACTGAGTACTGACAGTCTCCCCTCCCCATCTCTCTCTCTCTCTCTCCCCCCCACTCTCTCCCCCTCTCTCTCCCCCCCCCCCTCTCTCTCTTTGTCTCTCCCTCCACCTCTTTCGCTCTGTCTGTCTGTTTGTCTCTCACTCCCCCCCCCCCCTCTCTCTCCCCCCACCCTCTCTGCCACCACCCCCACCCCCGATTTGAATTAAGTACTACGGGCAGTGAAAAAATCCCATCTTCATGACTGTCGCTGTTCCACAGATCTGTCACACACACACACACACACACACAAACACACACACACAAACACACACAAACACAGCCACACACATCCCCAGCCCAGGCCCCACTGGGCAGACACATTCGTTAATATTTCACTGACATGTGCCCGTCCCCTCCGCGCCTCAGCGGGCCAGCCAGTTAATTGCCTTGTCCCTCATACGGCTGGGGGGGGGAGGAGGGGGAGGGGAGGGTTGTCCTGTCATCAGAAGGAGGGAATATTATACTGTACTGTGGCGATACGGCCCAGAATTCCATATGCTGCCGCTACGGTGTGTGTAGTGTGAGACTGGGCGTGATGGAGAGGAGCGCTTGTGCACAGAGAAAATAAATAGTCTCTCTCTCTCTCCCCCCCCCCCTCTCTCTCTCCCCCCTTCTCTCTCTCTCCCTCCCCCCCCCCTCTCTCTCTCTCTCCCCTTCTCTCTTTCTCTCTCCCCTTCTCTCTCTCTCTCTCTCTCCCCCCCCTCTCTCTCTCTCTCCCCTTCTTTCTCTCTCCCTCTCTCTCTCTCTTGCACGTCCTGCCTCTGTTTTCTGCTGCTCCTTAAAAACATTTCAGTGGGGAGCGGAGGATGATTAATTCTCACATTTTCCCATCTCCCAGCCCGTCCTGTACTGTAAGCAGGGACGTGTGTGTGTGTGAGTGTATCTGTCTCGCTCTGGCTATGGTGTAAGTGGCTTACGCGCCGCAGAATGCATTTTGGAGTCGAGCGCTGAGTGGAACAGAACCTTTTATCCTGAAAGAGAGTATAGAAAGTGCAAGTGAGTCATTTATCTTACTGATTGCTCCATCGAAGGGGTTGTTTCACGATTCACATAAGAGCCCCCGACTGATGGGGAAAAAAACGTCAGAGGAGATATTTTTTAAATTCGCATTATAAATGTTAGCCCAAACTTTTCCAATATCTTCTTCGGGGGGTGGGGGGCAGTGTTCTTTCTGCTGTGGGTGGTACCCGTCGCCGTCCGTTGGATTGACTTTGTCTTTCTCCTTCCTGTTCCTGTCAGGTGACCACCGACCTCAAACAGAAGTGCACGGACTCTCACACAGGCACGTCCGCCTCCGCCCCGCTGGCTGCTGGGATCATCGCCCTCGCCCTGGAGGCCAAGTGAGTGACTCCCACCAACCTGTCTCTCTCACCAACCTGTCTCTCTCTCTGTGTGTGTCTCTCCCACTCTTTCTCACTCTCTCGCTCTTTCTCCCTGTCTCTCTATGTCTATCTCTGTCTCTCTCTCTGTGTGTGTCTCTCTCTCTTTCTCTCTCTCTCTCGCTCTTTCTCCCTGTCTCTCTATGTCTATCTCTGTCTCTCTCTCTGTGTGTGTCTCTCTCTTTCTCTCTCTCTCTCTCGCTCTTTCTTCCTGTCTCTCTATGTCTATCTCGGTCTCTCTCTCTGTGTGTGTCTCTCTCTCTCTTGCTCTTTCTTCCTGTCTCTCTATGTCTATCTCTGTCTCTCTACCTCTCTCGCTCTTTCTCCCTGTCTCTCTATGTCTATCTCTGTCTCTCTCTCTTTCTCCCTGTCTCTCTATGTCTGTCTCTGTCTCTCTATCTCTATCGCCCTACCTCTCTCAATCTCTCCATCTCCATCTCCATCTCCATCTCTGTCTCTGTCTCTCTCACTCTGTCGATCTATGTCTCTACAGTGTATGTGAACCCCTTGAGCTTTTCTGTTGTTTTACCATGATTTTCTTATTTTATCACCAGTTTTCAATATATTAAATGTCAGGTTTAATCTTTATCAATTGCATGTACTTTGTTTAGAGGGAATTGTGAGTAGCCAAAAAACTACATGACACATGGAATTAGTGTATGTGCAAAAGTAAGTGAGGTGCCAGCTGCATTGGTAAACTCTAGGTTCCCAACCTATGGGCCGCGGCCCTCTGGTGGTCCGCGAGAGTACTGCAAGTGGGCCGCCAAATCATGGGCAAAAAAATTGTTTTATTGACGTTTTTTTGTTACAAAAACGTTTTAATTTTAAAAAGATACAAAATCTTGGATTGAACAGCCTTGATCGTATTGTGTGTGGTGTGCGCCAATATTTCCATCCGAAAAGAAGAAGTCAGCTCGCTTCTTGATTGGCTACATCCCCGTCACAATCGGACTCGCGAACAGGGGTGCCAGATGGGATAGACATTTTCCACCCTAACCACAGTCTAAAACCGCTAATTCCACACAAAGAAAACGAGCCCATCTGGCAACCCTAGTCGGGAGTCGGGAGACACGCATAAGGATGTTTGGTCGTAAATATTGAACACAAACAGCATTTACGATCTTGGTATTTGATCACCTGCTATATAAAACATCGCCGCTCGGCTTTAATGGTTTAACCGCTATTTATTTTTTATTTTTTTGCCACGCTCCCTCTAGTTTTTGGTGAAATTACGTCGTTGTTTTGAGCGCTTCGCGCGCTGCTGAGTGGGCCGCGACTACTGTAGAGATTTGTAAAGTGGGCCGTGAGTCCAAAAAGGTTGGGAACCGCAGCTCTAGGTAATAGATTCAGGTGAAACACATTTGGGTGCTTAATTAATCAATTGAGCAGACCAATTAAATGAGACCTTAGGAAGAGGGTTGGGCAGCACAGTTTAAAATAGAGAGGAAACCAAGTGAACCACTGTAGTGCCATGGTGTACCCACACACATCAACAATGCCGAGAGGACATCAGGAACAAGGTGCTGATTGATTGATTGATTGAAAACCTTTATTGTCCCCAATGGGGAAATGTTGTTGTCAAACAGCTCAGTTAGGGCAGAAAACATTCAATACAGAAAACAGAAAACATTCAATAAAATACATAAAACAGTGCAGGCTCAATAAGTAAAAAGTTCCAAGTTCCAAAGTTCCAGCTCCAGGTCTCCCCCACCCTGCAGGGCCTGGTTGTAGAGTCGGAGTGCAGCTGGAACAAAGGACTGTCCAAATCTTTTTGTACTTTGACGGGGGAGAACAAATCTGTGGCTGAACTTGCTCCTCATCCCCGCCAGCTCGCAGTACATCGGGTGGGAGGGATTGGCCAGCATGGCCGCCAGTTTTTTCCCCATCCTCTGTTCTGCCACCACCTCTAGGCTGTCCAGCCCGGTCCCCACCACAGAGCTGGCCTTCTTCACCAGTTTGTTTAGCTTCGCAGCATCCCTGGCACAGATGTTTCCACCCCAGCAGGCCACGGCGAAGAACAGAACGCTGGCAACCACCGACTGATAAAACATTTGCAGCAGCTTGTTGCAGACACCGAAAGACCTCAGCCTTCTCAGGAAAAACAGTCTGCTCTGCCCTTTCCTGAGAAGACAGCCCATCAGTCTGGGGAAAGCTATAAGACCATCTCCAAAAGATTCCAGCTCCATCCATCCACTCTAAGACAAATAATTTACAAATGGAGGGCATTCAACATGACCGCAACTCTGCCCATCAAAACTATCACCAAGAAGCACCAGAAAAATAATAAATCAGGTAAAGGCCAACCCACACGTCACCTCTAGAGAGTTGCAGACCTCTCTGGCAGGATCTGGGGTAAATGTATGTGCGTCTACAATCATCGGAACATTGAATAGACATGACATTCATGCGAGGATTGCTAAAAACTCTTGGACAAACCAGAGGCCTTCTGGAAGTCCATTCTCTGGACAGATGAGTCCAAGATTTTTGATCAGAATCTCCTGCCATCAGTTGTCCTGGAGTTGAAGCTGGGCCGAAAATAGGTTCTGCAACAAAACAATGACCCAAAGCATACCAGCAAAGCTACCAAGGAATGGCTGAAAAGAACGAGGATTCGTAATCTGGATTGGCCTAGTCAATGTCCGGACCTCAGTCCAATAGAAATGTTGTGGCTAGATCTGAAGCGGGTGGTACATGCCAGATGTCCCTCCAACCTCTCTCAACTGGCTGAGTTCTGCAAGGAGGGGTGGGCAGAAATCCCCAACTGCAGATGCGACAGTCTGGTCAGTGGTTACAGAAGACGTTTGGTTGAAGTAATCACTGCAAAAGGAGGTGCCACAAGCCACAAGTCTGCTCTACACATTGGTGTTTGGATATACATTTAATAAGGCTATTTAAAACATTTTTACAAAGACGATGACCATATCTTGAGGGTTCACAAACTTTGAAGCAGCACTGTATCTTCTATGTCTATCTCTGTCGCTCTAACTGTCTCTGTCTGCCTGTCTCTGTCATGATCTGCGTCTATCTGTATCCCTCTCTTTCTGTCTTCTGTCTCCATCCTTTTGTTTTCTTGAGCACACAGCCTTGCCGTAGGAGTGGCGCTCTCTCTCTCTCCGAAGGGCTAGCTGGCCTGTAATAGTGGATCATTGTAACAGCTGGGTCCTGTTCTCCCTGTCCTCTCTGCTGCGTGCATGCCCTGCCCAGTCCAGTCGTCCTATGAGAGGAGAGTACAATACCTACAGAGAATGGGTCGCGTGTGACCCGTTAAAGTCCCTGCGGTTCCCCGTCCATTAAAAAGTCTCCCTTGACTCGCACAGCATACTTTATGACTTTCCTTTCAGTACAAAGCTGACCTTTCGTAAAGGACAGAAATGATGAGGTCGGAACTCACGAGTTGGCCAGTACAGTACAGTGTGTTTTACTGTGGTTTTCTTTTTTTCTTTTTTCTTTTACTGTCGCTCTGCAACGTGGGACTGGAGTTGGTAACCCTGGGTTGATACACAGGAGAGGCATGAGAGCAGGGGGGGGATCTGACCGCCAGATGATCCCTCCTCTCCTCTCCTCTGTCCTCTTTCTTGTCTTATCTCTCTATCGCT
>NC_137674.1:71034495-71036995 GCF_963989245.1 Nansenia antarctica
GTGTCTCTCTGTGTCTCTCTGTGTCTTTCTGTGTCTTTCTGTGTCTCTCTGTGTCTCTCTGTGGCTCTCTATGGCTCTCTGTGTCTCTCTCTGTCTCTCTCTGTCTCTCTCTGTCTCTCTGTGTCTCTCTGTGTCTCTCTGTGTCTCTCTCTGTCTCTCTCTGTCTCTCTCTGTGTGTCTATGTGTCTCTCTGTGTCTCTCTCTGTCTCTCTGCCTCTCAGTGGCTCTCTGTGTCTCTACACCCCCGCTCCTAAATCAGCCTCATTAAACCACCGGGAGGAAATCAGGTCAGGGGAGTGGGGCCCTGCGCTTGCCCAGGATAACCCAGCTAACTCAGACTAATCCAGCCTATACCAGCCTAACCCAGACTAACCCAGACTAACCCAGGCTAAACCAGGCTAACCCAGGCTAACCCAGACTAACCCAGACTAACTCAGGCTAACCCAGCCTAACCCATTTTAACTCAGACTAACCTAGACTAACCCAGACTAACTCAGACTAACCTAGACTAACCCAGTCCTAACCCAGGCTGACCCAGGCTAACCCAGACTAACCCAGACTAACCGACTAACCCAGACTAACTCAGACTAACTCAGACTAACCCAGGCTAACCCAGACTAGCCCAGACTAACTCAGCCTAACCCAGACTAACTCAGACTAACCTAGACTAACCCAGACTAACCCAGGCTAACCCAGGCTAACCCAGACTAACCCAGACTAACCCAGTCTAACCCAGGCTAACCCAGACTAACCCAGGCTAACCCAGCCTCAGAGAAATGCCAAGGCCTCCCCGCCTGGTCACGCTTCTTCTCTTTATTTCTCTCGTTCTGTCTTTTACCTCTCTTTCTCATTCTCTCTCTCTCTCTCTCTGTGTGTCTCTCTCTCTGTGTGTGTGTGTGTGTGTCTCTCTCTCTCTCTCTCTGTGTATGTGTCTCTCTCGCTCTCTCTGTGTATGTGTCTCTCTCTCTCTCTCTGTGTATATGTGTCTCTCTCGCTCTCTCTCTGACTCCCCTCTCCTCTCTTTTACGTATCCCCCGCTCTCCCCTCTCAGTCCAGTGATTTAAGAGCGCGGCCCCCCGTGCCAAAGACTCGGTTAAATAACGGGTCCGCAGAGAAACATGGAGAAACATAAAGTTCTGTCCGTACATTCACGGTTACTTCTAGGAATCATTTTCCGTCGTCCCCCTCCAGGAAATCCAAGAATCTAAAACAAGATGAGGGAGAGAGGCTGCAATTACAGAACCACCCCTGAAGAGAGCCAAAGCCATGCTGCGTAGGCTACGCTTCTACTTCGCTGATTTGTGTCTAACTTTCTCTCTCTCTCTCCCTCCCTCCTCCTCCTCCGTCCCCCTAGGCACTCTGACCCAGTTCACCCTGGTCCTGTTTGGCACGGGCTCGGACCCGTCCACCTCGTCAGACAAGGACCTGTCCCAGTCCAGCAATGGCAGCTGTAAGACCCTGGACCTCAGACAGATCTGCCTCGGTAAGACCGCCTCCACGCCCGCTAGGCGGTTAGCCTCCACACCCGCTAGCCGGCTAGCCTGTGTGATATAATAATAATAATAATTCATTGTATTTATATAGCGTTTTTCTGGGGCTCAAAGACGCTGACAATATGGGAAAAATAGAAAACACAGAAACAACAAGCAACAGATGACATGACCACATAGAACGCAGAGTTAACGAACAGGCACAGGGAACAATTAACACAGCAATGTCCAGGCGGGGGAGGGGGGGTGGCAGGGTTAGGGGAGATGGTTAGGGGTAGGGAAGTCTATTGATATTACATACTGGCCATAACACCGTACGAGATGAGTGTGCTCAATATTTCAAGATCTTGAGATATGTTATGAGAGGTGTTATGGCTCAGTTTAGGTCAAACCCCTAGATTAAAGACGAGGAGAGACACAGGAACACACTGACCCCTACAGGCTCCCTGGGGTAACTACCTAAAGTAGAGTGTGTTTTGTAACGAAATTAGAATCTCGACTCGTTTCTTAAGGTCGTCAGTCGTCTCCGTCCAATGTCGTCGTTACGTTGTTAGTGATGCGGTTTCTTTTTGCGACGTTGAGTGTGTCGCTGGGCTTCTCCTCAGAGACGGAGAACCCGAGAAAAGGTTCATTTCTGTTTTAACATCCCGTGGCGTTCAGAGAGCGGGATGTTTGGTTGGCGGTATCTAAAGGGTATATTCAGAAACGGGCAAACTTGTAACTCGAGACAAACTTGTCCCAGAGCCCCATCAACCCCCCCTCCCCCCCACCAGGACAATATCTCCCCCATATTTACATAGTTATCTAGTTTGAACAGAAATATAGAAACAGTAACATGTTCATGGTGAGGTGGGTTGGTTGCTCATGGTTGTGATGTCGTCTTGATCAAGGCCTGCTGGCAGCCATAGCCTCAGCTGTGTGACGGACGCCTCTCTGGGACGCCCATCTGAGGTAAACAACTGTGTGTCACAAACCCTGTCCCCTTCCCGTGCTCTGATTGGCTAGCGTGG
>NC_137674.1:71041995-71046995 GCF_963989245.1 Nansenia antarctica
GGTGAGAGAGGAGGCGGGAGATCTGCCTTGACATTATGTACAGTTGAGGAAGTAGGTTGAGAATGTATCCCATCCAATGTACCCCCCCCATCCCATCCCATTCCATCCCATCCCAGACACAAAAGGGCTGTGTGTGTGTGTGTGTGTGTGTGTGTGTGTGTGTGTGTGTGTGTGTGTGTGTGTGTGTGTATGTGTATGTGTGTGTGTGTGTCTGTGTCTGTGTCTGTGTGTCTGTGTCTGTGTGTCTTGAGGGTTTAACAGGGCTCCGGACACAAGCCCAACGCAGCCCTGTCCACCTCCTCACATCTCTACATATGAGATCATTGTCCTGTGGCTACGTACCATACTTTACACAGGCAGTGATCTAGGAATAATGTACAAAATAATGACTATCTTAGATGGGACATACAATTCTAAAATAAGGCCTATTTTTGTACTATATATATGGTGCAGTGTAATTTTCTTGTAATTTAAAGATTTTTGTTTTTGCTCTTTTGTTTAATTTTTTTCCTTTTTATTTAATTGATGTCAATATGCGGATTATAGAGTCTACGAAAAATAAAGATCTATGCAAACTTCAGAATGTGTCGTTTCTCTTAGACATCAGGACTAGAACCATAAAATAATGTACCTTATGTTGTTCAACTGATTACAGACATCTACAGACATGAGAAGAGACATTTACAGACATTACTTACTTAGGCCCTTAACTCCCAGTGGAGCATAGGCCATTGACGACTCTTCTCCATCCAGCACGGCTTTGGGCTATCTTCTCCGTCTCTCCCCAGCTGGTACCATGTCTTTTCAGCTCTGCCTCTGTGTCCCGTCGCCTCCAGCTGTTTTTGGGCCTTCCCCTCTTCCGCTTCCCCTGGGGGTACCAAGTCAGGGCCTGGCGTGACGTGAGAAGAGATATTTACAGACATGAACAGACATGAACAGACATTTACAGACATGAAAACACATTTACAGACATGAGTACAGACATTTACAGACATGAGTACAGACATTTACAGACATGAAAACAGATATTTACAGACATGAGTAGTACAGACATTTACAGACATGAGAACAGACATTTACAGACATGAGAACAGACATTTACAGGGGACCCACAACACAATGCTGCAAGGGAATGCAACGACACTTCACCTTTGGAGTCAGAGTTTGTAAGTGTTCAGCTGAGGTGGTAATACAAGCTTGTTTGAGCGTGGAGAGCGAAACAGCTTGCCTCTGCACCATCAGGCTGACTGTGTATTGCTTCAAAGAAGGTATGTATCTGGTGACCACCCTTCTGGACGGGTGAATGCTTTTTGCAATGGTCTGCTTAACGCAGATCACTAGACAGGTCACTACAGGAAATTTAGAAATGTAAGAGTTGGCATTGTTCCTTAAACATAAACATTTCTGTTCCGTGAAAACGACACAATATCCTTATGAGACCATTCATCTTATGATTTATGTTTTATTTTTGTGCTAACAAGTGCAAAGACTCTCTTCAGTGGCCATTCACCAAGTACCATATTCCCCCATCCTTAATGTACAGTGATGCTTGAAAGTATGTCCCCTTGTGCAATCATAGATTATTTTAGTTTTTACCATGAAATCTTTATTTAATCAGAACTAGTCTTTTTTATCTGACATAACAGGTTTATATTTACCAATTCCATATTATGTTGGTTTAGAGGGAATCATGTGTGTAGTAGGAAAACTAAATTATAAAGAAATTAGTGCAGGTGCAAAAATCATTGAACCCCAAGTTGCCTTGGTTAAATCAAGTAGGTAAGTAGAATCAGGAGGGTAAATAATTGGGTACCAAATGAACCAGTTGAAGGACAGATCTTTAGGAAAGAGTTCAGGTGCGAACTAATAAATAGAGATAAGAAACCTGGTCAGTTTTGTGTTATCCATACAGGTAAATGCAAAACACACCATGCCGAGAGGAAATGAGATCTCAGAGGATATCAGGAAGAGGTTAGAAAGAGCACATCAGTCTGCTGAAGGCTATATAAGATTTGAACTCCATTAGTCCACTGTGAGGCAAATCATTTACAAATGGAGAGCATTTAACATGACAGCAACTCGGCCTAGAAGTGGACACACTTCCAAAATATCCCCAAGAGCCACAAGATGGTAAAAACCATGGAAGGTAAAAACCAACCCAAACATAATATTTAGAGATTTGCAGACTTCCCTTGCTGCATCTCAGGTAACTGTGCATGCTTCAACAATAAGAAGAACACTGAATCAAAATGGCAATCGTGGGAGGGTTGCTAGGAAGAAGCCTCTGTTGTAAAAAAATAAAAATAAAAAATACCAAACTGCCTTTCTTAACTTTGCCAGATACCATCTGGACATGCCTGAAGGTTTCTGGAAGTCCATTCTCTGGACAGATGAGTCCAAAATGTTCCTTTTTGGTCACAATCAAATCCACTATGTTTGGCCAAAAACCCAACACTGCCTACCACCAAAAGAACCTTATCCCAACAGTCAAGCATGGTGGTGGGAATGTCATGATCTGGGGCTGCTTTTCCTCCTCTGGACCTGGCTGACTCCACATCATTAAGGGATCCATGAATTTTGAGGTATACCAGGAGATTTTTAAACAGAACGTTAAGCCATCAGTCAAGGAGCTAAAGCTGGGCTGAAAATGTGTCTTTCAACAATACAAGGACCCAAATTCAACAAAGAATGGCTCAGGATAAAGAAGATTTGTGTTTTGGATTGGTCAAGTCAAAGTTCTGACCTAAATCCAATTGAGATGCTGTGACAGGACCTGAAGCAGGCAGTTCAAATTTGATGATTTATGTGTTAATTCTACACAAGGCTTTTAAATATGTCACTTGTGTTAGTCATTTCATACGAAGGGGGATTTTAAAAAAAGAATATATATTGATTAAATTTGATATTTGAATGATTTTGATATGATTGAAGAAATGTGGTTTGAGGTACTGCAGTGGCCATTTTGTTTAAAAGTTCTGTAAATTGTCATTGGCGTTACTGTCATTGGCGTTACTACTCCTCCTGACAAGACCAATTTGAGTGAATGTATATAAAATATATATACATTAACCCTTTAAGTTTTCTTTTTTGGGGATTGTTAAACGTAAGAGGTTAATTATTATTGTACACTAAGTTTTGATTAAGTAAAATGAAATCCGTCAAAGTACAAAAAGATTTGGACAGTCCTTTGTTCCAGCTGCACTCCGACTCTACAACCAGGCCCTGCAGGGTGGGGGAGACCTGGAGCTGGAACTTTTGGAACTTTTTACTTATTGAGCCTGCACTGTTTTATGTATTTTATTGAATGTTTTTCTGTTTTCTGTATTGAATGTTTTCTGCCCTAACTGAGCTGTTTGTCAACAACATTTCCCCATTGGGGACAATAAAGGTTTTCAATCAATCAATCAAAAAAATAAAAAATAAATACATTTTAAGATATTTGCAATTCCAAATGCCACCGTTTCTGTAGAATGACCCTGCTAATGGAGGTGCCACAAGCTATTGACTGAAGAGGTTCACTTATTATTTTTGCACCTGCACTAATTTCTTTATAATTGAGCTTTTCTACTACATGCACGATTCCCTCTAAAAACCAACATATGGAATTGGTAAATATAAACCTGTTATGTCAGATAAAAAAGACTGGTTCTGATTAAATAAATATTTCATGGTAAAAACCCAAAAAAATCTATGATTGCACAAGGGGTTCACATACTTTCAAGCATCACTGTATGTCGACACATCCCACAAGTACAACAGACATACTTATAGGTAGCCTACATTTCCAGTTGCCCACTTGATTTGTTTTTTAGTTGATCATATTGTACACTCACTGTTTGGCTATTATATCACTTGATTTCAGAATCAGAATCAGAATCAGAATCAGAAGACTTTTATTGCCATGACATGTAAACATGTTAGGAATTTGGTTTGGTACCATGGAGCACGGTTTACAGAAGGACAGGTGCAAGACAGGACAAGACAGTGCAAACCAACATCAAAGTGCAAGAGTCATAATTAATATAAATATAAAGTGCAGAGATTCAAGTGTTCAAGTGTTCATATCCAGACAGTGCAAAGCTCTCTGGGTGGGGGTGGAGGGAGGGTAGATAGATAGGGGTCAGGTCAGGGGGGGGGGGCCAGCGGCATTTAGGAGCCGGATGGCTGTGGGGAAAAAGCTGTTGGTGTGTCGGACCTTCACAGTATTTATGCTGTAATATTCCAATTGTGAGTATCAGCATGATCATGAGGGCGGCCAGGCCTGGCTACTGTGTCATCTGCTGTTCTTCAATTCAGATACCTGCTTATCCTAGTCTAGAAACACGTGTAATGATGTTGTGTAGGTGCCCTGCCCTGCTGTGACACCGAGCATGCAGCCCTAACCCTGATACTACTACTACTACCCCGTCAGTCTACTGGAGGCACGGCTGTTTTCCTGCTTTTAGGTTTGTGAAAAGAGCCGCAGTGACTGAGACGTAAACCCGCTTCTACCCGTCCAGAAAACCTTCCACTTCTAAACCCTACCACTTCTAAACCCTACCACTTCTAAACCCTACCACTTCTACTACATTTAGAACGGACAATAGAGGGTTGAAACGTCGGATCAGAGAGAGCTGGACAGCTTGATATAAACGGAGGTGAGGCTGTTTTCTAAGGACGGTCACGTACGCTTCGCTTATTGAATGCCTTGTTCAACTGTCGTTGTTATCACCCATAGGCTATAATACATGTAGGGTTAGGGTTAGGATCAGTATGTAATAGACTATGATAAGGTGTACCGCTATATTCGATCCGGGAAAACTCCGTGTTGTGAATACTAGCTCTATGCAACCTCACACCATCTGAATGATCTTTTCCGCCATCAGAGGACAACAATCAACGAGAAACAATCCTATTCCAGTTAGATGTACATAATACATTCTATTTCCAGGTACCGTCTTATGATTTACCGATCACTATCAGTGGTGGCTGGTGGAGGCAGAAAGGGAAGGACGGACTCA
>NC_137674.1:71054495-71069495 GCF_963989245.1 Nansenia antarctica
ACCCTGTCCATAGGTGGGCCTAGATTATCAGCATGTGCAAGGGGTTCTGGGGGATCATCGATGTCAGAGAGGGGGACTCTAGGATAGACAGCGATATTGTGTAGCACAATACAAGCCAGTGTTATGCGGCATGCTCGTTGGGGTTCCACTTTCAGAGAGTTGAGGCATGCAAAACGCCTCTTATGATTTTAAGTCCTTTATGTTTTTAAAAAATATAATTAGACATTATAGATGTCCCTGCAATGTGGTCTCTTGTCTTTCTTGTATTATTTTTCATATCCACTAGATGGAGATTGGTAGGATTAAAGCACTGATATTCAAGATCTAGTAATCTTGAAAAGTCTGAATCTGGATCAGGGTGATCCTATCCTGAATTGCTTTGAAATACTGGGACAAAATCTGTCCGAGTTCTCAAAAAATGGGATTTCAAAATCTGATCGGATCTGATTGAGATTAAACGTTTTGAACTACTGGGCCCAAGTGATTGAAAGCAAACCTGAACACTAAATGCTACGAAGTTAAACATGACACCGTTCTGCAAATTTTAAAGCAAGGTTTCTTTTTTCTTTTTTTTCTTTTTTATTATTATTTATTTATTTTTATAAAAATGGAAAAGGGCTCTGTGCAAAAGTTTGGGAACCCTTCTTTATTACCTTTTGAGAAGATGATTACTAAGGCCCAGACCAAGGTGATTTACTCGTTAGGGCTTCAATATATATTCTGAAGTAACTCCATGCCTTCTAAAGTATCCGACTGCCATGGCTGTTGTGCCTGGTGTTAAAAACCATGGGTTCCTATAAACAGTTGTCCAAGGATGTCAGAATCAAGATAGTTCACTTCCACCATCAAGGAGAAGGCTACAAAAAACTTGCAATGTTTCAAACTACCCATTTCCACTGTCAGAAACATCATCAGAAAATGGAAAATAAATGGAACAATTGAAGTCAAGGCAAGATCTGGAAGACCAAGAAAATGTTCTGATAGAATGGCCTGAGATCTGGTGAGAAATGCTCAGAAGAAACCACACATCACTGCAAAAGAGCTGCAAAAAAGAGTAGCAGACACTGGTCTAGTTGTTCACAGGATAACAACACAGCAGACCTTAAACAACAAAGACCTACATGACAGAGTTGCCAGAAAGAAGCCTTTCCTATGACCTCAACACAAAATTAAGCATCTGAAGTATGCAAAAGAAAACCTTGAGAAACCTGAAGCCTATTGTAACAATGTGCTTTGGACTGACGAAACCAGAATTGAACTTTTTGGCATACCATAAAGTACCTTCAGGAAAGACGGATGAAGGTTTTGGAATGGCCATCACAGACCCCAGACTTGAATATTATTGAAAATCTGTGGATAGATCTCAAACATACCGTGTATGCAAGAAGGCTGAAGAATATTTCTGAGCTAGAGGCAGGGCCAGCCCAAGTCATAAACGAACTAAGCGGTCGCTTAGGGCCACAACGACTAGTTAAAAAAGGCTTTTTTGGAGGACTGATGTTGGATGGTCCATTGAGTCCATCTTAATGCAAGGATAATACTTAATGTCATTTTGGAATCAATGTCTTTGTTTTTATAGGGTCTCTGATTTGCATAGGAATCAATGATCAGGTTGGCATTATAAATTGAGCAAATGGAGAGGAACAAAACTGCTCAGGAATGTGACCCTGAGGCCTGGGGAGACAAAAATTTACAAAGTTGAATGGCGGAGAGGAAAAAGCACAGTCGATGTGACAACATCATCTCAGTCACTCTACAAAATTGGTCTATAACCAAGTGGCCCAAAAAAAATAGTTGATGCTCCCAGTTTCTGCACCATCTCTCGTGTGAAAAATAGTGGTAGCTGTATCAATTTATGGGTATATTTGTAATTGGCAGGGACTGAGGAGTCAGGATCAAGAGAAAATTAAAGATCTCGCTTAGGGCCACAAAAGTCCTAGGGCTGGCCCTGGCTAGAGGTGTTCTGCCAGGAAGAATGGGGAAAATGTCCAAAAACAAGAATTGAAAGACTCTTAGCTGGCTACAGGAAGCGTTCGCAAGCTGTTATAGTTGCCCGAGGAGGAGTTACAAAGTACTAGCTGACAGGGTTCCCAAACTTTTGCACAAGGCCTTTTTCCTTGTTTTATTATTTTGAAACTGTAAGAAAGTAAAACAAATAAAAGAATCATCTTGCTTTGAATGAAATGTGTCATGTTTAACTTTGTAACATTTAGAGGTTAGGTTTGCTTCTTTTCACTTAGATATTAATTGTAAAAAGCATTTTGACTAGAGGTGCCCACATTTACACCCCACTGTATACAGTACCAGTAAAAAGTTTGGACAAACATCCCCATTCAATTGAATATCGATATATACTGTATATATGTGTGTGTGTGTGTGTGTGTCTAGATAAGGAGCGTGAGAGGGCCAGGGAGCGCTACATCAAGGCTACTCTGAGGCTACATGAGCAGCATAATGAGTATGTGCTGTCGGTGCGGGCGGCCCAGGTATACCATCAGCACCACTACAGCCAGGCCCAGCCCGCCCTGCTACATGCCCTGCAGAGCCTGCAGCAGGAGATGGTGCTCGTACTGTGAGTGTGTGTGTGTGTGTCTGTTAGAAGGAGGAGAGTGCGCTGGATTCTTTGATGTGGTTTGGGAGAGTGTTCCAAAGAGACTGGTCCACCCCCCCGGGTCCGGTGTTTAGTTCTTAGTGTGTGTGTGTGTGTGTGTGTGTGTGTGTGTGTGTGTGTGTGTGTGTGTGTGTTTGCATAACGTGTGTGCTATTTGTGCTGCAGTGGAAGTTCCAGTAATTGAAATGCAGTTTTTTATTTATTTATTTCACATAATTTCCTTCCCTCTCGTACACCGTAGGGGAAGTGTGATGTAATAAGAGTTGTTTTTTAGTGTCAAACCGAAACCGATGCTTCCCATCACATGACTTCTGTTTCTCCCTGTCGTGGGCCCAGGAAGGAGATCCTGCAGGAGTACTTTGACATGTCCAGTCTGCTGCACCAGGACGTGGTGTGTGTCCACAAGGACATGTCTGCGGCTCTACGGGCCATCCAGCCGTACACAGAGTACGAGAGCTTCATCCAGCAGAACAGGTGCTCCACCACTGCACCGTCCGTCAATAATTATATAATAATAATAATAATAATAATATTAATAATAATAATAACTTTTTATTTCTATAACGCTTTTCTTGCAAACGTTGCAGCTCAAAGTGCTCCAATCATTATATAATAATTTAATTGTTTAGTCATTTAAAGGCAATATTAAAAAGATGGGTTTTTAGCCTTTACTTGAACATATTTGCATCTCTAATGTAAACTGGCAGTGCATTCCACAATTTGGGTGCATAAAATGAGAATGCAGCCTCACCAAATCTCTTCTTTTGTACAATGATACTGTGCTGTCCAAAAGAGTGCCTCTGTTGTTGTCATATGTGACAGTTTAGTTGGTCCTCTTCACCCCTTTGAGGGGCATAGGGCGTCCACCAGAGCTCTCCATCTCACTCTCTTTTGGGCCTGGGCCTTTGTTTCTTGCCAGCTCACCCCGATGTTCTTCAGGTCTTGGAGTGTGGAACGTCTCCAGGTGTTTTTCGGCCTTCCAACTTTCCTCTTCCCCAGCGGGTTGTAGTCCAAGGCCTGTCTAGTGATGTTGTTGGAGTCCTTCCTAAGGGTGTGCCCTATCCAGCTCCACTTTCTCCTTTTGATGGTGGTAGCTATGCTGTCCTGGTTTGTTATTCTCCACAGCTCTTCATTTGTGATTCTGATGGGCCACCACAGCTTGAGGATGTACCGCAGGCATTTGTTGACAAACACCTGGATCTTGCTTGTGAGGCCCTCGGTGGTCCTCCACGTTTCAGAGCCGTAGAGTAGGACAGTCTTCACATTGGTATTGAAGATCCGTAGCTTTGTGTTGTTGGAGAGTTGCTTGGACAGCCAGATGGGCCTGAGTATATTGAAGGCTACTTGTGTTTTGCTGATGCGTGCTACTATGTCCCTGTCTGCTCCTCCATCCCTGCTGATGTTGCTCCCTAGGTATGTGAAGTGCTCCACGTCCTCTATGGCCTCTCCCCTGAGTGTGATTGGGTCATATGTTTTCTGGTTTAGCTTCATGGTCTTAGTTTTCCCGATGTTGATCTTGAGTCCAAGCTGGTCACTGTTAGTCTGTAGCCTATCTGTCTTCTGTTGCAAGTGTGTGTGGTTTTCGGAGAGTAGTGCGAGGTCGTCTGCAAAATCTAGGTCCTCGAGCTGGGTGAACGGGGTCCACTGGATTCCTGTCCTATGGTTTTCAGTTGTTCTTCTCATGATCCAGTCTATGGCAATGAGGAAAATCAGAGGGGAAAGGAGACAGCCCTGCCGCACCCCTGTCGTGATGGCAAAGGTGTTTGACAGTTTACCCTTGCAGATCACCCGGCCATTGGAATCCTGGTATATGTCTTTTATTACGTTGATGATCTTAGAGGGTAGGCCATAGTGACCTGGGAGCTTCCACAACACTTCCCTATCCAGGCTATCGAAGGCTTTTTCGAAGTCAACAAAGTTTATATAAAGTGCGCTTTGCCACTCAACACACTGTTCTATGATGATTCGCAGGGTAGCAATGTGGTCTGTGCATGACTTATCCTTCCTAAAACCTGCTTGCTCCTTCCTCAACTGGTCATGCAAGGCTGCTTGTATCCTATCTAAGATAATCCTACAGAGAACCTTGCTAGGGGTGGACAGAAGCATTATGCCTCTCCAGTTGTTGCATTCGCTAAGGTTTCCTCTTTTTGGAATGGTGACCACTAAGCCCGTTTTCCATTCTATCGGGTTGTCTCTGTATCCCAGATCTTGTTGAGGAGGGGGTATAGAACCTCTGTGGACGCTTTGGGATCGGCTTTCAGAATATCAGGGGGGATGTTATCAACTCCTGGTGCTTTTCCAGCCTTCATCTTTTTGATGGCTCTGGTTATTTCACCCTTCGAGATCCTCCCACAGTTGACCTTCAGTATTTCCAATGGTGTACTTCTGATCTCTGGTGATGTTTCTGGGGAGGTCTATTTAGGAGCTCTTGGAAGTGTTCCCTCCAGCGGTCCAACTGTTGGGCTTCCTGTGTGAGGAGTTGTCCCTGTTTATTCTTCACCGGTCGGCTAGTGGTTCTGTTCTTCCCTGCTAGTTGTCTTGTGATTCTGTAGAGATCTTTCATGTTCCTCTGTCCCGCTGCTACTTCTGCCTCAGATGCTAGGTTGTCAATATATCTCCTCTTGTCCCTTCTTGTCTTCTTCTTCACTACTCTGCTCTGTTGTTGGTGCTCTTGTCTCCATTTCCCTTTCTTGGTCATATCTGGCTCCCTATTGCACTTGTTTTTGAGGTTCTTCCTTTCCTCTATATCGTTCCATGTGTCATCTGCAATCCAGTCCTTTCTTTCTCCTTTCCTATAGCCTAGGACCTGTTCACATGTGTCGATGAGGGCCTTCTTGCAGCTTTCCCAATGTTCCTCAACATCTCCCATTTCTGCTAATGCTTGGAATCTGTTTATAAGTGTAAGCCCTGCTTCCTGTCTAACCTGGTGATCCCCTAGTTTCCTGATGTTTAATTTTCTCTGGGTCCTACTTCCTTCCCCTGTCCTTGCAGCTAGTTTCAGTCTGAACTCTCCTATCAGCAGGTGGTGGTCAGAGTCGATGTCTGCTCCCCTCTTTACCCTAACATCTAGTAGCAGTTTTCGCCATTTTCTTGTTATTGCTATATGGTCGATCTGGTTCTCTGTCTTTAGATCAGGAGAGATCCATGTCGCTTTGTGTGTGGGCTTGTGTGGGAATATAGTTCCTCCGATGATCAGTTTGTTGAAAGAGCAGAAGTCCGCAAAGAGGGTTCCATTCTCGTTCATTTCTCAGAGACCTTCAGTTCCCATGGCGTTCATCCAGTGCCTGTTGTCCCTTCCAACCTTGGCATTCATATCTCCCATGACTATCTGGATGTCTCTCTTTGGGGTCTTCTGTACTTGCGCTTGTAGTTGTTGGTAGAACTTTTCATTTTCCTCAGTTTCAGCCGAATTTGTCGGTGCATAACACGATGATGGTGATGTTACGACCCTTGGATAGGAACCTGGCAGTGATTATGCGCTCTGAAACTGGTTTCCAATCAAGGAGGCTTCTTGCAGCGTCTTTAGAGATAATTAAGCCCACCCCATGCATAATATGTGGATCCTCTTCATTCTCCTTTCCTGAATACAGGAACCTCTCTCCTGTGGCGATGGTGACTTCCCCAAAGGTGTTCCATCTACACTCACTTACTCCTATTATACTAATGTTGTATCTTCTCATCTCCTTTGCTAGTTGTGCTAACTTTCCTATTTGATATAGAGTTCTCACGTTCCAGCATCCTACTCTGGTATTGGACTTGAACTGGAGCAGGCCTTTCCTCCCTTGGGCTTCTGTTAGGGTTTGTCCCAAGGAATTCATTTGTCTCCTACTGGTAGGGCGGCATGCCCAATTCAGGTGTGATTTCTTAGTTCTGGTTTCGGTTTCAGCAATCAGTTTTACGTCTGGGTGGGTGATTGGCCCCAGCAGCCGTTGTCAGCTGGTGGGGTTGCCACCTTACAGCCTGCTGACCTGTTGGATTTTTCGTTAGGGGTTTTCTCCTGTAGCCTTCGCCTCAATAGGCCCACAAGGCAGTGGGACTATTTGACCCATAGCTGGGGCTATTTGGCCCATAGCTGGAGTATTTGACCCATAGCTGGGACAGGGGTGAGAGGCGCCAGGGCGTGTCCACACATCGGTGGGCCTGCGCGCCATCTCTCTGGGGGCCCCTGTACGTCATATGTGACAGCAGCTGGTGAAACCAGGAACAAGTTGGCAACCGACGGACTGTTCAGACTTTTATTCTGAAAAATGTAATTCAATTTCAATGTTGTTAAAAATCAATGACACACTCGCTAGTCAAGCCAAAACACTGCAATGCGATGGATTCACTATTACCTAGTTAGTGTAGAGTAGTGGGGATTACTCACCGAATCCATTCCATTGCAGTGTTTTGGCTTGACGAGCGAGTGTGTCGTTGATTTTTAACAACGTTGAAATTGAATGACATTTTTCAGAATAAAAGTCTGAACTTTTAGTCGGTTGCCGACTTGTTCTTGGTTTCACCAGCAGCTGTCATATATAGAAGAGGGTGATGGGAGTCCTGGTTGTTTGGGTTGCGGCAGGTCAGTAGGGGAGGTTCCTGTGTGTGTGGAGTTTGACTCTGGGCTTCTGGAGGACACAGACCAGCTGAAGGCCGGAGAGCTGGAGCTCAATGATTTGACGGTGGAGGGGATACAGCACAGGTGAGTGTGCACCTACCCCCGCACGCACGCGCACACACACGCGCACGCACACACACACACACACACACACACACACACACCATATGTAGTATGATCTCATTCGCCAACACATTTAGACCCACAGTGCTGCACAGGTTTTTCCCCTTCCTTCCTTACCCTCTACCCCCCCCCCCCCATCCCCCCCACCACCCCCCATCCCCCCCACCACCCAGGCTGACTGCAGTGGAGGAGGAGCTGCTGGCCCTGGCCGGCAGGGTGGGCTCCCAGCAGGCCTCCGTCAACCAGCTAGAGCTGGAGCTGGAGGCAGACGAGGGCATCAGAGGGGCACAGAGGTGAGACGACCACACTCAAGGTTATGTTCATCTTTAAAAAAAAAAAAAAAAAGCAGAACAAAAAAACAGGTAAGACAATTAAGAACAGATTCTTATTTACAATGCCGACCTGGCAAAAGGCACAGTCTTTTGATGGGGTAGGGGGTAAAAGAAATACAAAAGTTAAAAACACATTAAACATGACAAACAAAACAGGCCACCACAGCAAAAGGTTCCAAAAAACAACATACTCCCTAATATTAATATAACCCCCCCCCGAAATGGACATGCAGTGTTGGATACAGTGACAACATGTTCATATGCAAACTGAGTATCGGGTAGGACACATTTTAGAAAAACACTTTTTCCCCAGACAAAAACAGCATTCATAAATAAAACATTTCTTTCAAGAGATCTCATTCCCTCCCTGATCGCTACCAAATAAACATAGTCATCACAACCGTTTGGAAGCTTTTAGAAATCTTGAAGGTTCCTTACTGGGACCTTTTAAGTGCGTTTCGGTGTAGCTCCTTTCAGCTCACTGCGCAGTGCCTCAGCAGTCCTATCAGAGTCGTTTAGCCTCCCTTCCCTCTCCTTACCCCCCGCGCTCGGACAGGACGGCTGGCTGATCTGGGAGGTCTCCGGAGGTCGGCTGACTGAGCAGCTCGTTATGATAATGTGATGTAACATGGTTGATGAGGAATGGCGTTTTTTCGAGCCCCTCTCCACTCATTTGTCTTGGTTTATATAGCTGTCGGCTGTTATTAAAGGTTTCCCCTGACTCTGAAGGAGGGAGTTATTAAGACATTAAGAAGCTCCGTGATGCACAGACAGGAGTTTGCTAGTAGTGAATGAAAGTCTGCTGGTGTTCGGGGGGGCTGCTCAGGGGAACAGGCTTCTGCTTAATGAGTCATGCGTTTGATCAAACACGCTGGGAAGCAACGAGGACGTGCAGCGATGGCTGGATGCTTCCTTTATCCTCAAAGAACTCCTTTACCCGAGTGGCTGTTTCATATCGCACGCGGTGGGCTGCTGTTTCTGTAAGAGAGCCCTCTGCACAAATGTTAAGGTTTAACTGTACTGTAGACGATGGACCCAGCGAACCGCCACGCTTGGGTGAGACTATCACGATCGCGGGTTCGAGTGCCGTTCTGTCGGTGTAGCCTGTGAAGTACCACTTCAACGTTTGTTGAAGTCCTTTCAGTGGTGAACACAGGTGATTACGACCTGGCTGACTCAGCCTGCCTCTCCTCGCAGGGTGTACCAGTTCAGTAAGAGGCATGCACTGGAGGAGTGCCGCCAGCAGGTGGCGCTGTCCCTTGGGGCCCGGGCCAGGCTGGAGGCCCAGAGGCTGCTGCTGAGGGGGAAGCTGGACTGGCTGGGGACACGTGACGCTCCACCCGCCCTGGGGCTGGAGGACGACCGGGTCTCCCTTTCCTCCACCACCTCCAGCGTAGGTTGTGTCTTGTCTGTCTGTCTGTCTGTCTGTCTGTATCTGTCTCTCTCTCTCCCTCCTTCTCTGTCTGTCTGTCTCTCTCTCTCCCTCTCTCTCTCTCTCTCTCTCTCTCTCTCTCTGTCACTCTCTGTCTCTCTCTCTCTCTCCCTCCCTCCTTCTCTCTCTCATGTTCCATGTGTCACTCTTCTATGGAGGAACTTCCCAGATGGCCACATACTGCATCACTTCTCATTTATTCAACTTGAGTGGAAATATACTGTCGGCCAACGATAGTCAGCATATATCTGAGTCTATACATTTAAATATACATATACCACCTATATCTTAGAATCTTAGAATCAATATGTCATTTTCAAAACATAAGAATTGAAACAGTTTGATTGCTTTTGTTCATCCATCTTGTGTGACTGTAATGATGTGAGCGCTTTAATGTTCCCACGCATGTAGTGTTGCAGCTTGTGTAAGCGTGGTTTTGTAACCTTACAGTGAGACAAAAGGTGGAGTAAAGACTCACTCAACCAGTCTGTGCTCTTCTGTACTGACACAAACCTGTCCCTGTCACTACTTAGAGGTGCATCCATCTCTAGGCCGTGACGGGGCATGACTCAGTGTTCTGGTACATAACGCTCACATCCCCCAGCAGCTAGGGAGGTCATTCCAGCGATGCCTTCATGTTGTTTTTACTGTAGGGAGTCTTCCTCACACGCATAAACACTAAAGCAAACAAGGTATTCTGTAAATCTGCTCTGTATAGACGACTTTTACAACAACAACAAACAAAAAAAGGTATTTAAGACCGCATGCCGCACCTTATTTGTCCTGTGCACACTTCCTGCATTCCATGGAGTGAGGCTCTGACACGCCATAGTGCGACTTGGTTATACTCCAGACATTTGAAAGAAATAGAAGTCGCACACTCGTTCCAGACTCGTTCCAGATGCAAAATACAGATACAGATACAGAATACTTTATTTATCCCCGAAGGGCAATTCATTTTCCACAGTTCATGGCCACAAATAATGCATGATCACACAACAAAAACATTCATCACTGGAGCTCAGCACCCAGTCCACGGTTCACGTTTAAGAACAGTTCAATAAATACATAATAAGTGCATAAGTTTACAATTCAAGTTTAAGAACAGATTCAAGGATGCAAGTAAAAAGTGCATAGGAGATGGCAGGACCCCCTCTTTCGCTGCTGGGTCTACTCATTTAGCAGCCGATTGGCTGAAGGAATAAAAGATTTGGCGTAACGGTTTTGTAAAAAGTGTTGTTTAATAGGACAACGGTTTCGGCCATAGCCTTTGTCATGTCTTGTCATGGCCATAGCCTTTGTCATACAAACAGTGCAAGACAGCCATTATATAGTAGTATTATTATTAGTAGTAGTATTATAGGCTAATTTAATAGATAGCACCTGTGTGAGCACACCTGAGTGGAATTACAATGACGTCATAAGTACATGAATCAAACACAATCAAAACAATCAGTGTCACAAGTAGGCTATATACACTAAAGCCTGGTACACATAAGGATTTTCTAAATCTTAATAGATTTTTTATCTGAGAGAGACCCCACATATGAACATAAAAAATCATGGATTGAACAGTTTTGTTCGTATTGTGTGTGGTGTGCGCCGATATTCCCAATACAGCACACCACATACATAAAGATCTGTCAGTACGACAGTCTAGAGTCTCGTTCCCCAAGCCAGAAATCTCGCGTGGTCAAACGTGATCTAACGTAGTACCCTGACTGACCTGTACGAGGCAGCCTCGCTTCTTGATTGGCTACATTCCATCCACGTCACAATCGGACTCGGGAGCAGGGTTGCCAGATGAGATTGACACTTTCCAGCCTAACCACAGTCTAAAACCGCTCATTCCATCAAAAGAAACAGAGCCCATCTGGCAACCCTGCTCGGGAGTTGTCGGGAGTCGGGAGTTGCCCACACACATGAGGATTTTTGGTCGTAAATATTGAACACGTTTAATATTTACGATTGTCGGCCCGACCATTTTCCAAGCAGATTGTCGGGAGAAATGGACTCTTAACACACCTCACACCACAGGATAATCTTGTAGGATAATCTTTAGAGCCATCCGATAATCGGGCGTTTGCTGTCCTTGGTCGGAAGGGGGAAAATCGGGCAAAAATCGGCCAGATTATCTTTATGTGTGTACCGGGCTTTACTCAAGGTTCTATGCACATGAATAGATTAATCGGTGAAGGCTAAATAGAAATACCATGTAGCCTAATGCATAGGGATGAGTCCTGAAAGAGGAAAATCAAATAATCTTACAATATATAGAGACAGGGGTGAGGGCCTGGGTGGGAAACATATCATCTGACCAACTCTTAATAAATAGAGCTGAAAAAGTATTTACATCAAATCTGCAGAGAGCAACTGATACATCAGACCTGAAAAAAGGCGTCATAAGCTGGTGTGTCAGATAACAGGATATTCATTACCACATTACCACAACCACATTTACTTTACCACCTTACCATCTGCAGCACCTGTCACTCACCATGCAGACTTCCACTTGGTCATTAATGCTATGTCATGCTATCTGGAGTATGCTAACAGGGGGTCTGTCCACTCCCACTTGTTTTATTTAGGGTGCTGCTATGCTAATACTAAGCTGTGGGTGAGTAAACTACACTGCATATTTGGTTGGGTGACTATCGACTCGTAAGACCAATACATCGCTCTCTCTACTCTAGTTATCCATGAAAGATTTGAGATTTTGGGGGAACTGCCCCCTTTTAAGTCCATATGCACTGATGATGTCTCCAGCCTTGAGATAGTGGTGGAAGGTGAGCGGGAGGGGGGATAGTGACAGCTGTGCTCTGTGTTCCAGGAGAGGGACGGATACAAACCCCTCAGCATGGACAGCATCCTCAACCACCTCAGCGGCCTGTTCAAACCCAAATACACGGTTAGTGACGCAACATGTAGCGCACACGGTCATACGCGGTCAGTCGTTGGTCAGCTACGGTTATACGCGGGTCATTTACGGTCGTGGAGTTAGCATGGCAGTCACAGATGGATCTGGACTGTTTCGCAACCCCGGCATCTCTTTCGGTATCTGGTTTCTGCCAGCTCCCATCAGTGAAGTCTCCGTTGTTTTCCTTGTCAAACAGCTGACAAATGGTTGTGTTTTCGCTTCCGAGTGTACTGAAGGAAGCTTAACTGATCAGACGAAGACTCCTGTAATTATGTGGAGGCCTTGTTTATCTGGCTTCGCTCCTCCTTATCTCCAGAGATGTGTCTTTCACAATGCATTATCTCTTAAAGAGACAGAGATCTCTTTGGGTTGGCGCCATGTGGTCTATAGTCAAGTATGTTTAGAAACACGTGTCCCTGTCATTGTGAGTAGTACAGTCCTCTGAGTAATGACTTTTATTCTGAAAAATGGAAATAGATTGAAAATCAATGACACACTCGCTAGTCAAGCCAAAATATTGCAATGCAATGGATTCGGGTGAGTAATCCCCACTACTACCTAGTTAACTATAACACAACTTGCTATACTGCTAACAACTACATTGTTAGCAGGCTCACAAAACAAGCTGTGTTAGTTGACTAGCGAGTGTGCCGTTGATTTTCAACAACGTTGACATTTACATTTTTCAGAATAAAAGGGTTATGGTTAGATCGGCTGCAGACTTGTTCCTGGTTTCACCAGCTTCTGTCACATATATATATTGTATATATCCCATATCTTAATATATCTAAAGTATCTTAGACATCTAGGCTTTCTATGGAATATTAGTATTGTTGCAGTATTGCAGACAAAATTCACATTTTCTATGAACATTGGAGACTCTTTGACACCACTGCATGCTTTTCACATACAGTACATCTCATTTTGTCATTGGCCCCTCCTGTGTCCAGGTGCCCCCTGCCCTGGCCCCGGTCCCAGAGGTGGAGCGGCCCCTGGGGCAGCAGGGCTGGTACCATGGGGCCGTCCCCAGGCTGGAGGTCCAGGAGCTGCTGCGGAGCGACGGAGACTTCCTGGTCAGGAAGAGCCAAGGCAAACTGGAGTACGTCCTCTCTGTTTACTGGACAGGCGCCTGCAAGCACTTCCTCATCCAGATGACCGATGTGAGTCTGTGAGTGTGTGTGTGTGTGCGAGTGCCTTTGTGTGAGTGTGTGTGTGTGTGTGTGTGTGTGTGTGTTTGTGCATGCGTGCGTACGCGTCAACTGTAGGTGCGTGTCTATGTGGGTGTCTTTACAGTACAGAGCAGAACAGTACAGTATGTGTCTATTCTGGGTGCTTCTGTGAACAGTACTGTATGTGTGTGTATGTGTGTGTGTGTGTGTGTGTGTGTGTGTGTGTGTGTGTGTGTGTGTGTGTGTGTGTGTGTGTGTGTGTGTGCGTGCGTGCATGCATGCATGTGTGTGTATAGAACATGTACCGCCTGGATGGAGAGGGCTTCCCCACCATCCCCCTGCTGGTACATCACCTAGTCTCCTCCCACCAACACCTCACCAGGAAGTCTGAAGTCGTCCTCAAGAGACCTGTTCTAAAGGTAACACACACACACACACACACACACGCACACAATGGGACTAGAATAGCGACACATGTTGTAAGACAATGAGGTCACACGCACAGAGACATCTGAGGACTCCTACGCCTTTGCTCGCCACACACTCACGCACATAATTGCACACACCTACACACACACTCACATTGCAGGGATGCAAACCACTTGCTTTTCAGCGCTTTTAGCTTCTTTCACTTCAATTTGGGTGACTTGTATGAATCGTGGAGATCCGAAGGGGGGGGGGGGGGTGTGACAGACGAATCTCCTTAACTATTCCTACAGTATACTGTATTCCTAAAGTCTGAATGGATTGCGCGTCAGGGGTCAGGACTTGCTGTGAACCGGTAATGTTACTCCGTTGCGCGCAGTTTGATTTAATTGGACTGTAGTCGGCGGTCTATAGCTATAAGGCTAGCTAGCTTAGCTACGTTAGCTTAGCTGGACCTCAATGAGAGCGATGCAGTTCATGTACAGAAAAGGCCTAAGTTCTGGGCCCAGGACAGTCCGGACGGATTGTATGGCAGCTAGTGCTGAGGCACAAACATGTACATTTTCAAGCCTGCAAACTGTGACACTTTAAAATAATGTGAAAAAATACTTTTTGTGCAATATGACAACCCTAGTTGACTATCTGTGCAGTATAGTACAGTGGATTGTGTACATAGCCTTTATTGATGTAAACCAGCTCCTTACCTTCTTGTGATTTTATGCATCTATGCTTTTTCTAAAATGTGTTTTCTTTTTCCTTTCCTAACACCAGGGGAGCCACCCCTCCTAAATTTCGTTGTTTGGTACCTGTACTGTAGCAATGACAAATAAAGTCCATTCCATTCCATTCCATTCCATTCCATTCCATGTGCAACAACTGGATGCAGGGAGCAAGTGTAGTTGGAAGTAGGGATGCACCAAAAGTTCGGCCACCGGACAAAAATATTTAAAAAAAAGCACATTCGGTGTTCGGCCATTCGGTGTGAAAAGACTGAATGTTTACCGAATGCGAGACGTTTTTTTTTATGACGCGATCAAATATATCATATAATTACAGCAAACATGTCGGTAGTTTGGCATCTGTTCTCTGAACGACAACGAGAGGCACATTACGATATTGACTTTCGTTTTCGTTTTCACAATTTCTAAATAAAAGCGCAAGCTAAGCGTTGTTGAAAATTAAAAGTCCCCCTTTCACCAGCTGTCACAATTTTTACATCTTTCATGAAATTAGGAAATATTATGTAACATAAAGTATATACAATTTCAAACACGTAATTTACATTTCACATGATTAAGCATACAAGCATGAATAAAAAGCTACATTTATATAATTTATGCAATGGTACAAAAATTGGTGTTTCCTTAAGTTCTGTTTCGGCTTCGGACAATAA
>NC_137674.1:71071995-71119495 GCF_963989245.1 Nansenia antarctica
TGCAGTACATTTACCATTTACCATGGAGCTGGTACAGGGTGAGGCCCCAAACACCAGACCACGTCTGGAACACTGAAACTAGTATCCACAGTATCCATCATAACACTGATGTTGTGTGTGTGCGTGCGTGTATGTGTGCGTGTGTGATGGGCTACATCTCCAATATAGATGTGTATATATATATACATGTATAGAGATGTTGAGCTCTATATCTGCTATTATCGGTAGCTGCTCAATATGGAGACAGCATTGCTTTTTGTACCCTTAGAGTAGATATAGTTTACAGTAATGCTATTGTATCTGTTAACTCACGTTTGAAACATCCTCTCTGGGTTAATATTGTATATGTATGATGATTGCTGTATAGTCACAAACGTAAATGAATGACTCCCAATGAACTGATTGCACTGTTAGTGTGTATGTCCTTAATGCACTTTGTATTTATGTGGACATAAATAAAGCATTTAGAATATGTGTGTGATCTTGTTCTGGCAGGGGGTGACTTCCTGTCGTTCCTGCGGTGTGAAGGTCACCACCTGAAGCCCAGGATGTTGGTGAAAATGTCGGAGAATGTGGCCGCTGGCATGGAGTACCTGGAGGAGAAGAGATGCATCCACCGGTGAGGAGGAGCTGGGAGCTCTCAGACGCTGCACGTAGAGGGGGTTCAGGCAGCCTTACAACACGTGACGGCAGCCGGCGAAAGTGGGAACAAGTCGGCAACTGACCAAACGTTCTGACTTTTATTCTGAAAAATTTCAATAAATTACACTGTTGTCGAAAATCAATGACACACAATAATGACAACTCAATGGGGATTACTCCTCACCGAATCCATTGCATTGTAATGTTTTGACTTGATTAGAGAGTGTGTCATTGATTTTCAACAACGTTGACATTTATAGGTATTTTTTCTGAACAAAAGTTGGAACATTTTGGTTGCCGTTGCCGACTTGTTCCCACTTTCACCAGCTGTCGTCACATATGGCAAGTATGATGACATGTCGTTTATGGTCAATAGTCAACACTATATTGTCCTTTTAAACTACTTTCTACTTTCCACATCCATCAATTCTAAAAGCTAAATGAATTCTCAAAGCCAGTGATTGCAGATAAAAAGCAGCTTGCGTAAGACATGGTGCATTTTGAATGCATCAAATATGTACAAATATGTAAGAGCATGTGCATGGTCCTGTATGTACACTCACCGAACACTTTATTAGGAACACTATACTAACACTGGATAGGGCCTCCCTTTGCTCTCAAAACAGCCTCAATTCTTTGTGCCATTGATTCCACAAGATGTTGGAAACATTCCTTTGAGATTCTGGTCCATGATGACATGATTGCATCAGGCAATTCAAGATTTTTCATGTTCCCTTTCAAGCTGTAAATCTCCCGTTCTACCACATCCCAAATATGTTCTATTGGATTCATATCCGGAGACTGGTAAAGCCACTGAAGAACACTGAACTCATTGTCATGTTCATGAAACCAGTTTTGAGACGACTTGTGCTTTATGACACGGTGCGTTATCATGCTGGAAGTAGCCATTAGAAGATGGGCACATTGTGGCCATGAAGGGATGCACATGGTCAGAGACAATACTCAAATAGGCTGTGGCATTCAAGGGATGATTGATTGGTATTAGCAGGCCCAAAGTGTGTCAAGAAAACATTCCCCACACCATTACACCACACATGAATGAGAAGGTGTTCAGGTGTTCCTAATAAAGTGTTTGGTGAGTGTATAAATAACTGGCAACTGGTCCTGTAGGTAGAAATAAAGAAATCAATCAATCAATCAATCAATGAATAGAAAATAGTATTTTAGGACTGTGAATACGATAGTTATGGAGATAGACTCCAGTTCTATGAGTGGAGCGGAGCCCCATAGGGGAGCTCTGCTCCTATTGGTTTACCCGCTACCTAAAGTAGCCAATGACTGAATTTTTCAATGCCTGCGCCCGCCTGGGGTGCTATATAAAGGGGCGTACTTCGCTCCCTCATTCTCCCAAACATACAAAACAGCCGGGTTTGAACGAGTCGAAGTGGGCCAGCAGCCCTATGGGGCTCCGCTCCACTCATAGAACTGGAGTCTATCTCCATAACTATCGTTCTATATCGTGGAGCTCCGCCCCATAGGGGAGCTCTGCTCCTATTGGTTTAGGCGGAGCGAGCGAGGCCAATGTACCCCCACTGAGACTATTAATCCGAAAACAATCTCAGCGGCACCCGGAGCTGACCACTGATGTTGGTTCAAGACAACCTTAAAAAGTTGGCCCAACCCACACCGAGTCTGCTCCACTGATCTAGCCCTTACGTGAGCACGCAGGGTTGTAGATCTAACGGAACATGTCCTGGAGGAGGGTCCCCTCCCCAGGCACATCCGTAATCATCCTGACAGCACTTGAATAGCATCCCCAACCAGGGTAATCCAAGTGCCATCCCCACTACATCAGTCCTCAGCAAACTGAGGACAGAATGAGAAAAGGATGAGGAAGAAATATCACTTACCCAACCCTTACGTTGGGTTGTTGATCTAACAGACATGTCCTGGAGGAGGGTCCCCTCCCCAGGCACATCCGTATTCATCCTGACAGCACTTGAATAGAATCCCCATGACCAGGGTAATCCAAGTGCCCTTCCCACAACATCAGTCATCAGCAAACTGAGGACAGAATGAGAAAGGATTGAGGAAGAATATCACTGACCTAACCCTTACGTGAGCACGTAGGGTTGTTGATCTAACGGAACATGTCCTGGAGGAGGGTCCCTTCCCAGGCACATCCGTATTCATCCTGACAGCATTTGAATAGAATCCCATGACCAGGGTAATCCAAGTGCCTTCCCCACTACATCAGTCATCAGCAAAACTGAGGACAGAATGAGAAAAGGATGAGGAAGAAATATCTTCAAGTAACACCGTATAAAAAGTGATGGCGACGACCAAGACGCCGCCACACATATCTCCTCCACTCCCACTCCCCTGAGAATGGCCACTGATGCGGCCATGCCCCTGGTGGAATGAGCCCGAATGCCAGTCGGCACGGGCTGCCCCTTCGATTCGTATGCGAGGCTAATAGCCTCGCAAATCCAAAGGGACAGCCTCTGCTTCGAGAGTGGTGTCCCGGCTTTCTGTCCGCCATAGCAGATCAGAAGCCGGGGAGAAGATCTCAGTCCTGCCTCGCGCTTCACATATTGTGCCAACGCGCGCACCGGACAATACAATGTAAAACGCCTCTCCCTCTCTCCGTCGTGAGGAGGAGGAAAAAGAGGCGCTCAGAGCACAGCTCTGAACCCTAAACCCACGATTAACCGTAGGGATAAAAGCCGGGTTAGGGCGTAATACAGCTTTTGTTTCGTCATCAGATATGATCAAACAATCTGCCCGTGACGAGAGAGCGCACAAATCACTCACTCGCTCAGCCGTAGTCAAGGCGAGGAGTAGACTCGTCTTGAGAGACAATAAAACGCAACGACACAGTGATAATGGGTTCGAATGGGGGCACGCACAGCGCCTCTAGCACAATCGACAGGTCCCATTTTGGCATTAGAGTCCTATGAGGGCGTCTAAGCCTACACACTCCAGTCAAAAAACGCTTAACCAGCGAATGACTGAAAAACCAGTGTCGTTGTCGCAAAACCCTCATGACAAGCTGAGATGGCAGCCGCGTAAACTTTAATAGTTCCCGCCGCCAATCCCTTGTTAACAGCGACTGTAAGAAGCACAAGAACGTTTCGACCCGACAACAGACAGGGTCAACGTCCTGTCCCTCACACCACTGTGTAAAACTCGCCAGCGCGCCGCATATCCCTTTGCAGTGGATTGCGCGCGCGCACTCTGAATGGTCTGAATGACCGCGTCTGTCAGACCCCTGCGTTCTAACAATCCCTCTCAGTAACCAGGCCATGAGGGGCCCCCCCTCATAGGCGGCCCCTTCACCAAGCCTCCGGCTTGAGAGAGTGCATCTTGTCGATGAGGTATGGGCCATGGGCCCTCTACCAACATCTCCATCAGTTCCGGAAACCACGGGGCTCCGGGACGGTCCGGGGCTACAAGAATTAACTCTAGCCTCTCTGACCTCACTCGTGCCAACAGTGGGAGGATAGATGTCAGGGGTGGGAACGCGTATAACAGGACCCTCGGCCATGGGTGGTGTGCGAATGTATCGACTCCCAATGGCGGGTTGTCCTGTTCGCGCAGGGAGAACCAAAGGCGACACTGCGCATTCGTCCGTGACGCAAACAGAACCACTTCTGCTTGCCCGAACCGTGCCCAAATCAGCGACACAATGGAGGGTGCTAACCTCCAGTCGTCGTCCCTCGGGCCTCCCCGTGATAACAGATCTGCTCCTTCGTTGAGCAGACCTGGAATGTGGAGAGCTTTCAGCGAACTCAGGCGACTCCGCGCGCGATGACGCGCGGGTCTCTCCAGTAGCTCAGGTCGGTTTTGACCGATCTCTGTATTACAATCAACTTGCGACGGCGTCTCACTGGAACCCGTCGCAGTCGTGCGAACCACCTCTGCAGTCTGCGCATGTGTAACAGGCCTAAGGGGACCACTACATGGGCTGCAGACATCAGTCCTAGTAAGGACATCCTTGACAGAGCGGTGATTGTATTTGTCACTCGACACACCCGGAGAGCTGACGTCAGTGTCGCTCTCCGTGGTGCCGATAAACTGGCCCTCATCTCGGCAGTATCCAACTGAATGCCTAGATAGGAAAACTGTTGAGCCGGCCACGGAGCACTCTCTGTCCAGTTTACAGCTAACCCCAGCTGAGTGAGGTGCTGCACCAGTGAGGTTGCGTCCCGAATGGCTCGATTTGGGCATTGGGCCAAGACCAGTAGGTCGTCGAGATATGCTAATATGCGTATCTCGTTTCGCCTCAGTGGTTCGAGTGCTGTCTGCACGCATTTGGAGAAAAAACGAGGAGCAAGCGTGCACCCGAAGGGCAGGCGCGTGTACTCGTAAACCTTCCCTTGGAAAGCAAAACGTAGGAATTTCCTGTGCCACTCTGTGATTGGCACACGAAATACGCGACCCTCAGGTATCTACGAAAGGGGCGTTTCGCCACTCTCTCGTTGAGGACCCTGAAATCTAGTATGGGTCTCATGTCTCCCGAATTCTTTGGGACAAGGAAATACGGGGAGTACCATCTCATGTCCCACTGGTCCCTCGGAACCAATGTCACTGCGCCCTTTGTTAGGAGATTCGTAATCTCCTCCTGGAGCGCACGTGTCTTTATCGGGCAGGACAAAAAACAGTCTCTCTCACGCCCCTGAAGGGCGGAGGAGGCTGAATGAACTGTAGTGCATATCCCCTCCTCAATGTCCTGTCTAGCCAACCCGACAGAATACCTGTCCCTTCTAGTCATTCTGCATAACGCAACGACAGCGGCTGGACCGTCTGTTGTGGTGCAGTCGACAGAAAAAACTTGAATTTCTGTATGATCCCAGCCGCCGCTGCACACCGAGGAGGTGGCACAGCCCAAGGTGGGGTCATTTCGAAAGGGATGGGCTGCCGTCTGTAAAGAGTGTTTGTTATGTGTAACAATGCTCTTTATTGACGCAGGTTTATTATGCCTGATAATCAAAGAACCGGCCGCACGCTCATGAGCTGGGCCAGGTCTTGATAGACATGGAGGGGCTTTTGATGTACATAACGACCCCTCTATACGGCTACATACAGGGGTGTTTAACCCGCTACGTGTCGTGATAGGGGTAAGTCCGTTAGGCAGAGAGCTGGCCACACGCCGGTAAGCTGGGCCAGTCTCCGGTTTGTTTCTAACCGGTAGCGAGTCGACCACACTCTGACAAGGCAGGTCGATCTCCGCTCTGGTAGATAACGGTCCCTCTATACGGCTACAGACAGGGGTGTTTAACCCGCCTCGTGTCGTGATAGGGGTAAGTCCACTAGGCAGAGAGCTGGCCACACGCCGGTAAGCTGGGCCAGTCTCCGCCTTGTTTCTAACCGGTAGCAATTCGACCACACTCTGACAAGGCAGGTGGGTCTCCGCTCTGGTAGATACCATGGAAAATCCTCCTTAGGGATGGTTTGCCGTCTGTAAAGAGTGCTTGTTTTGAGTAACAATGCCCTTTATCGACGTAGGTTTATTATGCCTGATAACCAAAAAACCGGCCGCACGCTCATGAGCTGGGCCAGGTCTTGATAGACATGGAGGAGTTTTTGATGTAATAACGGTCCCTCCATACGGCTACAGACAGGGGTGTTTAACCCCCTTTGTGTCGTGATAGGGGTTAGTCCGCTAGGCAGAGAGCTGGCCACACGCTGGTAAGCTGGGCCAGTCTCCGCCTTGTTTCTAACCGGTAGTGATTGGACCACGCTCCGACAAGGCAGGTGGGTCTCCGCTCCGGTAGATAACATGGGAAAAATCTCCTTTACTGAAAAAGTAAGGTGGGGATTTTCCTTCTTTTGCCTCTTTATGAGGTAGCAGCCATGAAGAGGAAACCGGTGGTGGGGTCATTACCGACCCCTCCGCCAGTGAAAACCGGGCCACGCTGCCGTGGGGGGCCGTAGCGGGCCCTCCCAGTGGTCAGCGGCGGGGGCTGGGGATGCAGAGTGGGGCATGGCTCCGTCGTTTAGAGGTAGAGCCAGTGCCGCATCACGCCGAAAACTCCGTTTCGCAGTCGTTGACGGTCTATTCGTCACCACGGCGGATGATTTTCGCAATGGCGGCGTTAAACACGGCGATGTTATTCGTCGCTGCCGCCGCCTGCGCACCGAGATGGGGCGGCGAGGGCGGGGAGCACGTGCTCTACCTGCCGCTCGCTCTCATCAGAGCTTTCTGATTCTGACACCGGCACCGACCACTCAGCTGGGTGAGGGCGGCGTGAAGTCAGGGCCGGCTGAGCGGGCGGGACCATCCCTACTTGGGGAGGTGCCTGCCCAGAACGCCGTATGGGAAAAATCTCCTTTACTGAAAAAGTAAGGTGGGGATTTTCCTTCTTTTGCCTCTTTATGAGGTAGCAGCCATGAAGAGGAAACCGGTGGTGGGGTCATTACCGACCCCTCCGCCAGTGAAACCGGGCCACGCTACCGTGGGGGGCCGTAGCGGGCCCTCCCAGTGGTCAGCGGTGTGGGCTGGGGATGCCGAGTGGGGCATGGCTCCGTCGTTTAGAGGTAGAGCCAGTGCCGCATCACGCCGAAAACTCCGTTTCGCAGTCGTTGACGGTCTATTCGTCACCACGGCGGATGATTTTCGCAATGGCGGCGTTAACACGGCGATGTTATTCGCCGCTGCCGCCGCCTGCGCACCGAGGTGGGGCGGCGAGGGCGGGGAGCACGTGCTCTACCTGCAGCTCGCTCTCATCAGAGCTTTCTGATTCTGACATCGGCACCGACCACTCAGCTGGGTGAGGGCGGCGTGATGTCAGGGCCGGCTGAGCGGGCGGGACCATCCCTACTTGGGGAGGTGCCTGCCCAGAACGCCGTTCTTGCTTGTCCTCCGCTGCTAGAAAATCGCAGCGGCAGGTGTCCCGGAGGAACTTCTTCGTGGTCGGCGGCGGACGATCCATCGCTGAAGGGAAAAGTCTGGCGGGTCCTCCAGTCTTAGTAGTCGTCCTTCTCAGTCTTCAGATATAAACCCGTGCTGAACTTTTTGGGAGAATGAGGGAGCGAAGTACGCCCCTTTATATAGCACCCCAGGCGGGCGCAGGCATTGAAAAATTCAGTCATTGGCTACTTTAGGTAGCGGGTAAACCAATAGGAGCAGAGCTCCCCTATGGGGCGGAGCTCCACGATATAGAACAGTGACTACTATAGGCAGTGAGTGTCTCTGAGGAGATTGTCAGTGTGGTGGTGACAGGATAGAGTCAGTGTGGTGGTGGAGGACAGGATAGAGGGTTTGGCTCATCAGAGAAGTGCAGGATAATTAGCCCAGCTGGGACAGATCTGAGATCTGAGCTGGTTACCTCTGAACACCGCATGTCAACCTGCTACTGCAATTACAGGCTTCCCTGAGCCCTTAGAAGATGAGAGAGATCATTCTCTTTCTCTCTCTCTCTCTCTCTCTCTCTCTCTCTCTCTCTCTCTGTCCTCTCCTCTGTCTCTCCCTCTCTATCTCTCCCTTATCTCTTCTCTTTCTCTATTTCTTCACTCTTGTCTGTGTCTGTCTTTGCCTTTTGCGTACCCCGCTTCTGGGATTATTGTTTACTCGTCTCTCTGACTTACACATTTCTTTTCTTCTCACATTTTCTTTATCCCTTTTTCTCCTCCCTCTTTTTCTCCCCTCCTCTTACAATTTCTCCCTCCCTCCTCTCTCTCTCTTTATCTCTTTCTCTCTCTCTCTCCTTCTCTCCCTCCCTCTCTCCCTCTCCCCCTCCCTCTCCCCCTCCCTCCCTCCCTCCCTCCCTCCTTCTCCCTCTCTCCCTCCCTCTCCCTCTCTCCCTCCCTCTCCCCCTCCCTCTCCCCCTCCCTCTCTCCCTCCCTCTCCCCCTCCCTCTCCCCCTCCCTCTCTCCCTCCCTCTCTCCCTCCCTCCCTCCCTCTCTCCCTCCCTCTCTCCCTCTCTCTCTTCCTCTCTCTCTCTCTCTCTCTCTCTCTCTCTCTCTCTCTCTCTCTCTCTCTCTCTCTCTCTGTAGAGACCTGGCAGCACGTAACTGTCTGGTCGGGGAGCAGAGCACGGTGAAGATCAGTGACTTTGGGATGTCCCGCGAGGAGGAAGACGGGGTCTACTCGGCCACGGGCGGCCTCAAACAGATCCCTGTCAAATGGACCGCGCCCGAGGCCCTCAACTACGGTACAGCCCGTCTGCCTCGGGCCCCGCGGCCACAACACCAGAACCCAGCCCTCCCTCCTCTCTTATTCATCTCTCCCTCTCTCTCTCTCTATCTCTATCTGTCCGCCTCTATCCATCCACACCACCGTATGACTTATTCATGACCGGTATGAATGTCAGATGCATGGGGCCCCTGCGTAACAGACCTGTGCTGCTCTGAGGTGAAGAGAGTGACGTTAACACAGAGCCCTGTCAGAACATGCCAGAACATAGTGTGTTAGGGGCGTCGAGGAAGTTTTCTTGTGGAAAGAAAAATGTAGGGGAACTTTTCTGATGCTGTTGTTGGAGTAGCATGGTGGGGTGGTGCTACAGTGAGTTGTGTTTTAGAGAGGCGATTGTGGTCGTACCCTGCACTTCCCAGTGAGATGGAATATCGGAGTGTGCCAACGCTGCCCCCTGTCTGTGTTTTCAGGGCGCTACACCACTGAGAGCGACGTGTGGAGTTTCGGGATTCTCCTGTGGGAGACGTTTTCCCGGGGGACCACTCCTTACACCAGCATGGGCAACCAACAGACCCGTGAGGAGGTGGACAAAGGTACACTCACAGCTATGCTAGGACAGTTAGCTATCAAACATCACGGTGTCAGAATCTTGTCTTGACTGTCTACACCATGGATCACCAACAGGCGGCCCGCGGCCCACCAAAGCTTCCCATCGGGCCCGTGGAATATTTGTGTTTTTTTTATATTAATTTAATGAATTCAGAAAATGTGAGGACGGAAATACCGTTTAGAACATAGGCTGCGTTCGTAAATTCGTCGGAGCGCACACTGGATTCAACGTCATCATGGAACCAAGTAATTTGATTGGACTAGAGGCAGTCACGTGGACGCTCTGACTCTCTCAGAGAGAATTTACGAACGTGGCCATAGCATAGATTCATATGTTCTACCAATGCAGGAGGATTTAGACCTAACTCATTCACAAATCTCCAACCTTGCTTCTAAATAGCCGTATAGTAGTATAGTATACTAGTATATAATAGTATAGTATAGTAGCAAAGCTGAAACTAATTCCGTCTTTTAAATGGAATGCGGCAGAAGTAGCGCCTATTCGCATGCAAGAATGGGGACAAACTCATAGCTCTCATTTAAAATTTCGTGTTTTTTTTCACATGCTCTTGTTTAACATTTCGTGTTATAGGCTATTTTTTTCACATGCACATTACAGTGACTTAAATAACAACTAACTTCTCAGTCAAAAAATTAACGAGGTAAATGGCTTGTTATGCTTGTAGAACCCAGACAGCCCAGAGAGATGCACTAGTTGCCCTCTCGTTCAGATAACGTTCTGCTAATAATTCCACTGGCATGTCCATATCCAGCTTTTAAGTTTGCAATTATTCTGCGATGGGTCTCAGGGTATGACTTCTCATGGTATGATTCTCTGAAAGCTGCACGCCTTGTATAATTGTAACGGCGAAGATTGTATTGTTTTTCATCAGCTACTGTTTCAGTGCAGATGAGGCATACAGGTTTTGCGTTACTAAATGTTGGCAAGATGAATGCGTACTTGTCAATCCATTCCTCATTAAAGCGTTTTTCCACGTCAATTTTACACTTCAGGTTCTCTCTTTGAGAGTGACACTTTGCTTGATTGATAACTGAAAATGATTACAATGAAGTGAAGCCAAAATATCTTGATCGCCCCCTGGTGGCTGGCTGCAGTATAGGTGTCAGGAGTCTGTTAACACTGATAAGCCATTAATAACATACATTTAGTAAGAAAGTGAAAATATTAAACAATAATATGCTAATTATACCGAAATAAAATAAATAAATATATATAAGTCCAGCCCCCACAGTGTATGCTTCGAAAAATTCTGGCCCTTGGACAAATGTCGTTGGTGACCCCTGGTCTACACCATCGATTCCCAACCTATGGGCCCTCTGGTGGGCCGCGATAGTGGGCCACCAAATCATGTAAAAAAAAAATGGTACTGTATTTTTTTCTTTAAAACCTTCAAAGAATGCATCATCAGTGTGATACCGATAGATAGGAACTTATGGAGAATAATGACACTCCCAAAAAATGTACGCATGCGTAAAATGCCTGTGTGGGCCGCGAATACTTTTGAAATGTTTAAGTGGGCCTTGAGTCCAAAAAGGTTGGGAACCGCTGGTCTACACTACAGGCTCTTGATGAGTTCAGAGAGAAATAGTTAGAGATAGATAGACACCGGCTGAATCAGATCCTCCAAAGTTTACATCGAAGTTATTTTGTCTCCTAGGATACCGGATGCCTGCCCCAACTTCCTGTCCAGCGGATATCTACGGCCTCATGTCTGGCTGCTGGCAGCACGACCCCAGCAACAGACCGTCCTTTCGTCAACTCAGGGCTGACCTCATTGCCTTGTGCCACAAAGTGCCCTAACTCCAGTGCCATGATGGACTATATGAGATTGATTGTTTGCATATATTTAATATTGTAAGAGGAATAATAATCATTGTTAAAGGAGAGGTTTGATTTTGGGACCTTTTGATATACCATCTCCAAACAGTGATACGTGAGAGACAGGTAATCTGGATACTGTATGTTTTTTTTTTAAGAAATGGCACCATATTCTACTAAGTAGATTGGATTTGATTACTTGTACCAATTGTTATTGTAACTTAAAAGTACTGTACAGTAAATATTGAACTACTGTAATGTTACTGCCTTCATACTAAATTGTAAGCTGTATGTATTGCTATAGTTTGGGTATAAAAGCGTTCTCACCTTGTGGCTCTTTATAGCCACTAGAGGGCAGTGTTGTGTGTAAAGGACTTTCAAATGAGATTGTAGTACAGGTGGTGTTGTGGGCCCAAACATGATAGATAAACATGAGTTATAGTAGTAGCAATGTTAATTCAGGCTCATTACAATCGCAAAGGAGTTGACAAATAGTGAGGATGTGACTTCTTCAGGATGTCCGCCAGGCTCATTCACTGGACTTGTTACCTGTGGACCGTGTTTGGGATGCTCTGGAACGACGTATACGACAGAGTGTTCCAGTTCCTGCCAATGTCCAGCAACTTCGCACAGCCATTGAAGAGGAGTGGACCAACATTCCACAGGCCACAATCAACAACCTGATCACCTCTATGTGAAGGAGTGTGTGTTGCTCTATGTGAAGGAGATGTGTTGCTCTATGTGAATGAGATGTGTTGCACTGTGTGAAGGAGATGTGTTGCTCTGTGTGAAGGAGATGTGTTGCACTGCGTGAGGCAAATGGTGGTCACATCAGATACTGACGCCCCCCAAGCCTAAGGCACACCTGTGCAATAATCATGCTGTCTAATCAGCATTTTGATATGCCACACCTGTGTGCTCACTAACACTGATTTAAACAAATTTGTGATAACAAATTTGAGAGAAATAGACCTTTTAAAAAAAAAAGTCTTAGATCTTAGATTTCAACTCAAAAACAAAATGAAATCGAGGAATCCAAAATCCCTCTACACCATTCTGTTAAGAGTTTTTGAATGTACAACAGGGATAACTGCAGGTCATCTGTTTTTTTTACTTCAGAATCAGAATCACATTTATTATGTCTCATTGTACACAAGAGTAACATTATTTTTGCTTGGTTCCTCAACATTGACATTGCAGATACAACATCACTGTAACCAGGGAGTAGCTAAAAGGACTGTAGAATTTAGGAAGGGCTGGTTATCTAACTAACTCTGAGCTAAATAGGCAGTGTAGGAGGATACAGGCAGGGGGCGCCAGCAACCCTTTAGACTAGCAGTACTATCGTTAGCATTAGCATTAGCATTAGCATTAACATTAGCTAACAGACGACTAAACACACAGTAACGGTATCCCATATGAACAAACACATTTATTTCTACAAATTATACACATCCCAAATATACTCCCTCCCCGCCGGCCACACACACACTCACTCACTCACAGTATCTGGCCTGAACAGGCTTAGAGTCCCGGACTGAAAGGAGCGCGTTGAGGCCTGGTTGGAGCTCGCATGTGCTTCGAGGAAGGTAGCAGATAAAGGGGGGGGGTGACGTAGCAACTCGAAGGGAAAGGGGCTTCTTCGTAGTCCACGACGAGGGGTGAAGGGCTCAGGTCCGGGGGTCCACGGTAAGCTCCGGTGGAGTCAGCGGTCGGTCGCAATCCACTCGTGGAGGCGACGGCTCTGTCCAGCTTGGGTCTCGCTTGGTCCAACGTTAGTAGCCGGCTGCTGGCAAGGCTGGCTAACGGGAACACAGCAAAACGGGCTATCACAGTTGTGAACTCAATAATCACTCTTCAGGTCTTCAGCTTCAGCACGGTGTGCGTGTTACTGACTCCGCCATCTTAGATCGACTTCTCTTTCTCTCTGCTTCTTCTCACTCTCGTTACTCTCATCACTCTGATTCTCGTCACACTGACGCACAGAGCACTTCCGTCCCTATATATATCAACCGGACACAGCATCCGGGTCACGGACACACCCCGGATATACCACGTCATTAAACATATACATAAACATTACAATAACAATACATACACCTTCATGAAAACGTACATGAATAATATGGAAAATAATAAAGGAAATAACAGGGGCAAAATAGGGCTGATTCGGGGAAACTAAACTGGCTCTAAATTGTGGGCCTTCATAACAGCCGCCCCATGAAACCCTCGGTTTCATTTAACTAGGGAAGGCACACTGGCTAGGCTGCTCTAGCAGCGTGAGGTAGGAGGTGATAGTGTCCTTCGTAATTTGAGGGAGCTCAATCAGGCGTGCCACAGGTCGGGTGTAAGTGCGACCACCAACGTCCACGATGGCCGTCCGCACCCTTCCATCCGGACCCGGCAGGACCTTGGTCACTCGGCCTGTCTGCCAGGCGGCGCGTGGAAGGGACTGGTCGATCGCCAGTACCACGGCACCTTCGGACAAGTTGTCTCTCTCTCCCTCAGCAGAGTCTTCTGCTTCTCCTCGTCCTCTTCCTGAGCTGCTTGGCTTGTTCCTTCTCCTTCTTAGCCAGGTAAAAGAGGACGTCTTCATAGATCTCAAGCCTGTCTCTCTCTGGGACACAGCTCCAGACGTCCAGCTCTGCAAACATCTGCTCTGCTTTCTTGTATCTGGTGGTCGAGGACATTTGTCATGGTTCTCCAGGAATCGCTGATACGTCTCTTTAGACTCCTTGTACTTGATCCTGACCTCCTCCTCCGTCTGCACCTTGTAGGCATTAAACGCTTGCTTCTTCTCACTCAGCTTGGGCAGGGCGCTGTAGCGTGGGTCGTTGACGATCATTTTCATGGCTTGCTCCCATGACGCGTTGGATGAAACACCCTTCTCCTTCAGGAGCTCTTTGAAGGCCTGCTTGGCCTCCTCTTTTGTGTTCCACTTGTACGTCTTCTTCGCCAACTCCGGCCTTTCCTCCTTGGAGGCGTCTACAATACTGGCTGAGACTTCCATGGCTGACGTGTCCTCGACGGAGTTGACGGGTGCGTCAATGCTGACCTCGGCCACGTGAGGGTGCATGGCCACCTGCAGGTGTTCCTCGGCAACAGCTGTTGCCGCCATGGCCTCCATGTCCATCATGGTCGCCATGGTAGCAGCAGGATCAACCTGAAGAGTGGGAACGGGGGCGGTGCCAGGAGCTGCAGCTTCTACCGTCCCATTCTCCTCCGCTTTGATCATCGCTTCCAGATCTTCCAGCTCTTTGGGCTTGGTCCACCGGGACTCCTTAGTCGGGGAGTTGTAGTAGTAAGGCTTTCCCGTGTCAGACTTGTACTCCTTCCACGGGCACTTAGACAACATTTGCTCAGCAGGAGATTTCAGGTCGTCTGGTTTCTCCCATGAGGACAGTTTAGTCTCTGTGTTGTAGAAGTAGGTCTTCCCCTCCAGAGACTTATGCTCTGTCCACAGAGACTTCTTCTTTGGTTGGTCATCCTGTGGTGAACCATTTGTGGTACTAACTGTTCCAGGTGCACTGGCAGCAATAGATTCCACTCCAGGCGGTCCTGTTGTGTTGACTGAACAGTGAGCGTCCAGACTTGGCCACTCCGCAATAACGTGCGATCTGGTTGGTTGGTTTGCTTCTTCGGTTCGGACATGGAGGGATGACGTAGCTCTCCCGTCTCTATCTCTCCACTCGGTAGCGCCTTGGAGGGCCCACCCAAGCGCAGTCTTAACAGCCATCGGGCAGCCTCGTGGTCCTCTCAGCGGAGGACGGAGCGACACGATCAGTGCAGCGTTGTCCGAGCCGATGAGAAGGGTTGGCTCCGCTCCTTCTATCGGATGTAGGTCTACTCGCCGTAGGTGGGAATATCTTGCGCGTAATCTCTCCAGGGGGTAGTCGTAGCGGGAGAGCGCTAGCTGGTCTGCGGTGAAGACATTCTGAAGCCGATATCTGGCCGACGGCCGCCCCGCCGGGGAGATAGAGAAGTTGATTCTCGCCCCGGTGACCTCTTTAAGGTCGCGACGTATCGTGCGCAGAGTCATCTTCTCCTCAGTCCCTTGGAGCCCCAACTGGCGCACTGCCTCCTGGAGAAGGATGGTCCGTTCCGACCCGTCGTCTAGAACGGCGTACGTGTCGTACACAGCGTTGTTGTGGTGAAGTCGGACCTTCACCACCTTCAGTAGGACCTTGGAGCCGCTGCTCTGGGTTGGGTCTAGATAGTAGACAGGTGTTTCCTCTTCCGGTGCGCTACCGGACCTAGGGCTTCTGGTGCCCTCCGTGGACCTGGCGAGGGAGACCTCGTGTAGGATGTTGAGGTGGACCTCCTCACAGCGGTTGCACTTTCTCCTCAAGGTGCAGTTCTTAGCCAGATGGTCGCGCCCACAGTTCCAGCACCTCTTGTTCTCCTCGAGCCACCTCTGCTTGGCCTCGGTACTCAGGTTGTTGAAGTCACTGCACTCATTGAACCAGTGCTCGCTGGTGCAGTACGGACATGGCGGTGGACCTCTCCGTCCCTTTTGAGGGGGTTGAGAGGAATCCTTTCCCTCAGGTCGGGCTTTCCTCTCTCTCCGAGGCTCCTCCTCCGTGTGCAGCACTCCTACTGGGCGTCCTCTGTTCGAGCTCGGCCTGTCCCAGCGGTCTCCCTTCTCCCTCTCCTTCTTCGGCTCAGCGTAACCCATGGCGTCTACGTTGGTGTCATGCACTTCCTCCAGTAGGAACTCCGCGAAGGCAGCCATGCTCAGACCCAACTTCCCGGGGTTACGAACGCGCTGCTGTCGCCGGAACCTCTCCTGCCGGAAGCGTGGGATCTTGCGGAGCAGCCGCTCTACGTTGGAGGTGCTGTTGATCTCGCTGGCGCCAGCTGGGCCCTGCGTCTTCAGCATTCCAACCAAGGTGTGCACGCGGAGCGCGAAGTCATCTAGCGCCCGGTCATCCTTGATGGGGGCCTGCTGTTCGAGGGCTTGCAGTTCAGCAAGGGCGTGGTTCCAGGGACGACCGTAGCGGGCATCCAAGTCGGCGAGCGCTCTGGTGTAAGGTGTCGGTGCGGAGGCATGGGCCAGAACCATGTTGTGGGCTCTGGGGTTCCTCACATGCTGAAGGAGGATCGCATATTTGTAGGACTCTGAGCAGGAGTCGTCCAAGAGCGTGTCTAGGCAGATGCGTAGTTCCACATACTGGCTCCTGTCCTCGTCCTTGAAGAAGGGAAACTTGGGTCCCTCCACCTGGGGAAACATCCTGTAGTGGATGATCGGGGCTGGAGTGACGGTCTGGGTGTCCGGCCTGCATGCCTCTTGGTTCACTGGAGGACCTAGGGGTGTGCTACGCTCTTGGGGAATGGCTCCCCTCCCGGGCAGCGACGCTGGCTCCCTCTGGGCCGCGTAGCGGTCGGGTCCCTGGTCCTCTTCTTTCCAGGTGGTCAGCTGGGCCTGTAGTTGGACAGTCATGGCGGGGGTCATGGAGCCATCGGCGGGGGGTTCAGGAGACGGCACTCGAGAGGGCCGTGCGGATGATGCTCTGGAGCTACGGGCCGACGGAGCTCTGCTGATGCACACGTCGCGCATGGTCTGCATCATTTCCGCCATCGTCTCCGCGTGCAGTTGCTCTCTCTCCATCTGGAGGCGCTCGCGTTCTAGCGCCTCCTGGCGCTGCCTCTCCGCCGCGCGTTCCGCCCCCTCCATCTGGAGGCGTTCACGTTCTAGCGCCTCCTGGCGCTGCCTCTCCGCCGCGCGTTCCGCCCCCTCCATCTGGAGGCGTTCACGCTCGAACTGGAGGCGTTCCCGCTCTAACGCCATCTCGGCCTGTTGGCGCATACATTCTGACAGCGCGGCACTACTCCCTCTGGAGTGCATGCTATCCGCCCCAGAGGCAGAACTGCCCACGGAAACCCTGGACCGGGAGGAAGCCACTGAACGGCAGGAGCTAGGTCTCGAGCGCGCCGTACTGGGAGGCAGATCGTGAAGGCTGAGGCCCTCCCTCTTCCGCCCGCAGGCGCTGTCGGACCGGGCCTCTCCTTCCTGCTCTTCCGTTTCTACGGCAAAACCCTGCTGTTCTGCCATCTCATCCTCAGGCTGGTGCTCTTTGATGGCTGTCTCGGTGCTAGCCACCCGCGCGCCGGCGGACACCTCGGCCTCTCCGACCACTGTATCCCGTGGAGTGCGCTCCTCACTACCACTCAGTGAGCTTTCGAGCTCAAGCTCATACTCCTGTAACCTCGGAGGCAACCGCGGGACTCTCTGTGGTCGTGGCTCTGGCTCAGGGGGCGGAGAAGGGGGGGTAACTGTCTGGTCTGGTTGGCTGCGCTCAGCCATGCTATCACTACACAACCTATCCGGCTCGAAGGACCAATTGTAACCAGGGAGTAGCTAAAAGGACTGTATGAATTTAGGAAGGGCTGGTTATCTAACTAACTCTGAGCTAAATAGGCAGTGTAGGAGGATACAGGCAGGGGGCGCCAGCAACCCTTTAGACTAGCAGTACTATCGTTAGCATTAGCATTAGCATTAGCATTAGCATTAGCATTAACATTAGCTAACAGACGACTAAACACACAGTAACGGTATCCCATATGAACAAACACATTTATTTCTACAAATTATACACATCCCAAATATACTCCCTCCCCGCCGGCCACACACACACTCACTCACTCACAGTATCTGGCCTGAACAGGCTTAGAGTCCCGGACTGAAAGGAGCGCGTTGAGGCCTGGTTGGAGCTCGCATGTGCTTCGAGGAAGGTAGCAGACAAAGGGGGGGGGTGACGTAGCAACTCGAAGGGAAAGGGGCTTCTTCGTAGTCCACGACGAGGGGTGAAGGGCTCAGGTCCGGGGGTCCACGGTAAGCTCCGGTGGAGTCAGCGGTCGGTCGCAATCCACTCGTGGAGGCGACGGCTCTGTCCAGCTTGGGTCTCGCTTGGTCCAACGTTAGTAGCCGGCTGCTGGCAAGGCTGGCTAACGGGAACACAGCTAAACGGGCTATCACAGTTGTGAACTCAATAATCACTCTTCAGGTCTTCAGCTTCAGCACGGTGTGCGTGTTACTGACTCCGCCATCTTAGATCGACTTCTCTTTCTCTCTGCTTCTTCTCACTCTCGTTACTCTCATCACTCTGATTCTCGTCACACTGACGCACAGAGCACTTCCGTCCCTATATATATCAACCGGACACAGCATCCGGGTCACGGACACACCCCGGATATACCACGTCATTAAACATATACATAAACATTACAATAACAATACATACACCTTCATGAAAACGTACATGAATAATATGGAAAATAATAAAGGAAATAACAGGGGCAAAATAGGGCTGATTCGGGGAAACTAAACTGGCTCTAAATTGTGGGCCTTCATAACAATCACAATAATAATAATAATAATAATAATAATAATAATAAGTCAAGTAAATAAGTCATCCTACAGTTATAGAGTAATAAAGTGGTGACTCCAGTGGCTTTGAGAGTGTGTTTAAATGGATTATCTGTGCTTGTTTGAAAGTTCACTGAGGAAATGTTGTAATTTCAACAATAAATGTACGAACCGGAAAAACGTTCACAACAACTGGCCTAAGGGTAAAATGATTCACAGCAACATAAAAAAATGAACCATCCCTTTCAGTCACTACACCGCATGTGACACCCTCTGCAAAGGGTAGGACAGTGGCACTGCCAAATTATCTGATTCTATTCATAATCCATTATTACACAGTAAATGGAGCTTAGACAGAACTTTGTCCATACCCACAGGTGGAACAATGTTTAACGGATGTATCATGTCAAGATAATACTGTCACTGTTTTATACTATATTATATTGTATTGTTGAATTTTGTTGATTGAGGAGCAAGATTCAAAAGCATTTCACTACATCAATTACGGCTGTATGCAATGTACTGTATGTGGCAAATAAAATGTTATTTGATTCCAGATAGCAGACAGGTTCATAGCTGAGGAACTGATCACAGGTGTTTGGGACACACCTCTTTGGCAGTGTCTGGTGAATGGGAGGGTCAGGGGAAGTTCACTAAATGTCATGCAGCACTGATTGAGTTAGGAGATGTGTACGTACTGTATGAGTTAGGAGATATGTACGTACTGTATGAGTTAGGAGATGTGTATGGTACTGTATGAGTTAGGAGATGTGTATGGTACTGTATGAGTTAGGAGACATGTACGTACTGTATGAGTTAGGAGACATGTACGTACTGTATGAGTTAGGAGATGTGTATGGTACTGTATGAGTTAGGAGATGTGTATGGTACTGTATGAGTTAGGAGACATGTACGTACTGTATGAGTTAGGAGATATGTACGTACTGTATGAGTTAGGAGATGTGTATGGTACTGTATGAGTTAGGAGATGTGTATGGTACTGTATGAGTTAGGAGATGTGTAGTAATTGTCCTTAACATAACGTGGGTCATTATTCTGCTCTATTAGAGTATGACAGTGAACTTATTATCCATAGTGGAACCATAACCGTCTCGTCACGTCTTCTGTCAGACATTGGCCATTCAGCTTTTGTGAGCATGTTGATAAGATCAATAACATTGCTTTAACATTGAGGATTAAAAGTAATTCTAAATAAAGAGCACCAGAGACATTAAGCAGTTGTGTAAGCAGTGATCCAACAAAAAAAAACAGATTAGGCCTAGATGAGAATAAGTGCCGTGAACTCCAGTAATCTGGTTCTTGTCTGATACTGAAGAATGCAGCCATGATATGTGGGTTTGGCTCACCGCAGTCATTAGTCATCTATCCTAAAGAGAGCAATAACAACAGTCCTGAAGGAGTGGTCATAATTCACTCATCACCCAGCTGCAGTTAATAGATAGAGATAGATACAGTAGATAGATAGATAGATAGATAGATAGAAAGTACTTGATCCCAGAGGGGAAATTCAGGCGTTACAGCAGCTCACACCACAAAACAACAACAACAAAATAAAGTCACAATGTAATAATAGGCTAAATAAAATAAATACAAATATAAAATAACGATAGACCAATAGACATGTGGGACCATACAGTAGGTAAGATTTAACATCCTCCAGCCTGACTCTGAACACCCAGATTGAGCCAGACAGAGGAGGAGTTGTACAGTGTTATTGCAGCAGGCAGAAAAGATCTCATATAGCTCCTTAATGGAACGTAGTTGTAGTAGTCTGTTGCTAAAGGAACTTCTCTGCTCTGCCACAGTGTCATGTAGGGGATGAGAGGGATTGTGTCCAGAATTGTGTTTTTAGAGTTGTTCACATCTGCCTGAGTGGCTTATAAACTCCTCTCCGAAGGGCAGCCCCCTAGATCCACCAGAACAAAAGATATGCACTTTTAAATGTGTACACACTACCTATTGTGCATTATTGGGTACAGTACCTGTTGCCCACAGGTTGCCCACCTGTTGCCTTTACTATTATGGGCTATTTTGGGGCTTTCTTGCGCCCTGAGCGTACTCCTTTGTACGGGTCACCCTTGGGACTAGGAGCATCGTGTCAGGACAAGTGCTTTTAAAACCCCAATGATGTCCCGGGTCAATTTGACCCGAACAGTATCAAAGAGACCAAAAAGTGAACATCACACAAGGGTTAAAGAACTTGCCGCTGTCACCAAAAGGAGCAGTCACTGGCTGTGGCTGAAACGAAAGGAGACCGTGTGGGCTGCCAAATAACCACATAATGTCACCATATGACACACACCCGGGTCTGATCAGCCTGTGGTGGGCCTGCCTTGGCTGAGGGTGTCTTGTAATAAAGGCTGAAACACCTTATGAGGCTGGGGCATACAACTGAGGATGTGTCATACAGGTGACAAGTGGTCTTCACCGAATCCAACCCAATATGATACATATGTACAGTGTGATGCGTACAGGACAAGGGCAGAGTGCACGTATATTCTTTGTATGCACTCCTTCATATATAATACGTGAGAGGTAATATTTCGATTTATGTTGGTGGAAATGGTATCCAGCATTTCTCTAGTTTCATCCTTCTGCCAGTGGAGTTGTAGTTGCTAATTTCTCCAGTTTCTGTGTGTACGCATGGGTCTCCGTGTGCGTAGAGGTGCGCACATTTTCACGACAGTTAGTTTTTTATAAATCCCCAAATTGCGTATTTTTGGGGCGTATGCAAGCTTTATAAATGAGGCCCCAGGTCTCCAGCCACTTGCAGGTCGCCAGCCTGCTTTAAAAGAGAATGACAGGCAGGTAATAAATATCAAGGTTAAATGGGTTATGATCTGAAAATCACCTCACCAGTTAAGCACGTTCAGTCACTTTCTGTCATCTGCCTGTCCCACGATAAGCCTTGCTTAATCCTCACTACACTCTGTCTGTATAGAGAACAATGAACACATGACAAAGTCATCAGATATCAATATCAGTGTTCCAATGGGTGCCAGGATAAGTTTGCATGCTTTGCAGAGACACAGGGGTATCATTCCAAAGAGCAACAATGACTGTCTGTTGCGCTAGACTGTCTTTTTCAATGAAAATGAACACAGCCTCATGACCACTATTTCACTACCTTCAACAAGGTACCATATGTGTCTGTTTCTGACATACAGATGACAGTAGTAAGAGCCAAAGTAGGGTAGTTGTACACTCATGTAAGCTTGTTTCTTTCGTACCAGTGAAATACCGACATGTATACATTAAGTGTGGCAGTCAGAATATCAAAGGGCCTCGTTTATAAAGCTTTGCGTACAACTGGCGTAAACGCCCCAAAACGGGCGTACGCAAGCTTTATAAATGAGGCCCCTGGTCTGTGGTCTAAGCTGGGAAGTAGTGAGAAATTGTTAGAGGGGGAATGATATGAAAAGTAGTGCTTTCTGTTATGCTGTTTGATTAGGTTTCAAACAGGTTCTCAGTGTTACCAACATTAGGATTGGACTGATTCTCCACCTTTTACCTGGGGTGTGCTTATCTGCCATAGAAGTAAACAGAGGAAAAATGATTTAGTGCAAACTCAGCATCAGGAATAATATTTAAACAGGACAGGATTAATAGGAAACAGTAGATATATCACAGTTCTTGTGTATTGAACCTTGTGTATCGAAATTAAAGTTTCTCTTTGAAATCATACAAAGATTCGAATTAGGCAATTCTCAACTCTAGTTCAGTTCTTCTTTGTCAATATTATGTCAGTCAGGGTAGATTTCCCAGGGTTTTTCAAATTAGGCCAGGTAGCCTTAGAAATGAACAAGTAATTTTCAGGGTTAGGGTTAGGGTTAGGGTAAGTGTCAGGGTAAGTTAGTGTAAGTTAGGGTAAGTGTCAAGTCTTTCTCAAAGTCAAATCTTTAAATTTATCAGATAAATACGTCAAGCAATCCAGGTTTAGGTCACCCATAATTGTAGTTTCTGATTCTGCGCAGGAGAAAAACAATCCAGCAAGTTTATTAAGCGCAGAGAGTTTCAGCAGAGGATGGACGATAGACCCCTGTCACCATCAAACTAACAGCGTTTCCTAGACACACTTAACACAATACAACCTGCCATTCATAGGTAAAGTAATTGAGAAAACAGTCTATAAACAGCTTAATGAATTCCTGACCTCTTGTAGCCTTCTCCATCACTTTCAATCTGGGTTTAGGCATAATCACAGCACTGAGACAGCTCTTATTAAGGCTTTAAATCACATTAACCTTAACACTGATGCAGGAAAGGTCTCAGTCCTATTGCTATTGGACCTGCTGCATTTGATACTGTTGATCATGATATACTCCTAGACAGGCTAGAAAACTGGGGAGGCTTATCTCACACAGTCTTACAATGGTTCAGGTCCCCTTCAAGCAGGCAGACAGGCAGTCAGACAGGCAGTCAGTCAGTCAGACAGGCAGGCAGGCAGGCAGGCAGGCAGGCAGGCAGGCAGACAGGCAGGCAGGGAGGCAGGCAGGCAGTCAGACAGGCAGAGGTGGTTCGGCAGGCAGAAGGGTAGTCAGGCAGGCAGGGGAATTGGCAGGCAGGCGGGCAGTCAGACAGGCTTGGGTCTTCTGAGGAACAAGGCGATCAATGGCAAACAATCTGGCGTTGACTGGTATCAGGTGCAGGGCCTTTGTAGTGCAGGGTGGCCAGGTGCAGGTGTGCCAATCAATGCAGAACGAGGGCATAGAGTCATGACAAGGACAGGGACTACTTTTTCTCAGTTGGTAACTATATACAGTATCTGATCCCACAAGCATGATTTGTGGAGTTCCCCAAGGATCCATTTTGGGGCCTCTTTTATTCAACTTATACATGCTCCCGTTAGGCAAACTTAGGATAACAAAGTTGCTTATAACATGTATGCTGATGACACACAAATGTATATGTAGCCCTTTCTCAAGATGATTTTGCACCAATAGACTCCCTTATCGAATTGATCGAATTCATAACTGGATGTGTCAGAATTTCTTACAATTAAACAAAGACAAAACTGAGACTATTATCTTTGGAGCCAAAAGAAAAGGCTAGTGGTTGGTGCTCACCAAGAATCTCTTTCCATACAATGTAACGATCAGGTTAGAAAACTGTTTCCGTGTTGTTGAAAATCAATGACACATCGCTAATCAACAGTTTTGTAAGCCTGCTAACAATGTAAAGTAATGTTATAGTTAACTAGGTAGCAGTGGGCATTACTCACCCAATCCATTGCCTTGCAGCATTTTGGCTTGACTAGTGAGTTCGTGTTGTGATTCTCAACAACGTTGAAACGTAGTTGCCTTGCCTAAAAGGTATTTAAAGGCATTCAAACAGCTTGGGTACAGATAACAGTAGTCATAACAGTAGTCACCTGAACTCATCACCTAGCGAGTGTGACATCCCCAGAATGTGTGACATAATCCAGCGGCGCTGTCACCTGCTCAGGCATGTGATGTTTCATACGGTCACGAGGTCTCCTTGTGACGATTATCTCCTCTGCAGATCAGTTTTTCTCAGGCGACAAGTTATCTACAGTACGATCCAGGCCTGTGGCTGTGTTATTAAGGTATCTGTCTGTCTGTACGTCTGTCTGTCTCTCATTCCTCTACATGCATACTGTACTTTATGCCTCTTACTGTGACTATGGCCACACCCTCTACACAGAACTTGGTCCAGAAGGGGGAAGAGTTAATCCAAATGAAAATCATTTGATTGTGGGTGACCTCTCTCTGATGGGATGCCAAGGTCTGCTTCAGTGAGAGCCAATGTGTCTCTCAAAACCTGCAGCAGGTATTCTGGGCATATATTTACTGTTTCTGGCCGGGCCGACACCATGAACAGGCACATCACATGCTGCGAGTAGGGCCGACACCATGAACAGGCACATCACATGCTGCGAGTAGGGCACCAAAACAACCTAATGATCATCATAATTGTCATAATGATGAATTATTGAAATTTAAGATGAAGCACAACTACAATAGGCACCATTAGACCATTATTAGACCACCAAAGACGCACATTTTCTTCAGAAAATTCAATTCTGTCAACGAAAATGTTCTTTTCGATTTGCAATTACTCTTAGGAGAGAGCCAGCTGCGACCCTGGTTCCTGGAAGCACAGTCTCCTAGTAATACGCATGCAACTGGTTCCTGTCTTACTGCATGATGGATGTGTTTTAAGGTACTGTAAATCTATACTATGCAAAAGCTTATCCTAAAGACAAACATAAGTCACATACAAAAACTAACAAACATGATTTAATGTTGCCCATACATGTTTGGAATGTGGTATTTTTGCACACAGACAATACACGTGCACACCCCCAGAGAGAACAGAGCTCTGGGCCCTGAGCACAGGTAAAAGAGGGACATTAAACAGTTAGGGGTTTAGTGCCACAACAGCAGATGGAAACACCTGCAAGGAGAACAGAAAGCAACCAAAGCAGGGCTTCAGGTGTCTTCAGCACACTGGAGCAGTTTGGGGTTAAGTGCCTCACTCAAGCACGTTCCATATGATGTCAGCAACCCTCCAGTCACCAGCTCACAGGATCGAACCAGCATCCTAGCAATTGCTGGCCGGCCTCTCTAACCTCTAGGCTGCTTGTCGCCATGTACTGTAGATATTTAGAGATAAAAAAATATCCAGAATATCTGTGTTTTGGATCTGGATCTGTGCCTCATGTGCCTTTGATTGACAGTCCACACATGATACCTTATCATACAGCATCTCTGACAGCCCAGCCATGGCAGAGAACACAACACCATGTGACAGAGAGAATCATTGGAATGTGGCTTTTTGAAAATGTGACATTTGAAGCCTCCATATTGTCCCTCTCTCACATGTGCAGTGCCTGATGTTAAGATTCTTGGGTTGATTACTTACTAACTGGTCCCCACTGGCCACCTGGATTGTCTGTGATTATCTCTCACATTCGTTAATGCCAATATCTCATTTTTTATATTGTGTATTTCCAAACACTCATTTGACTTCTTAGATATAAGTTTCTTTCTTTAAAGTGTAGAGAAGGCATCCTTACTGATTATATTACATTGCATTGGTAAAACAATGAGTAAAACAGAACTATTATACTGTTGTAAAATACTATTACAATATATCATATTATACTCCACTATTATTTCAAACGAATATATTCACTACAAAAAACAACCTTTTAAATGAGATATTTAGAGTTGTCAAAAGTCGGAAGACTGAGATTGAGCACTGAAACCCAGACTTTCATTTATATTTCACTGGGATAAGCTCATAGAAGTTTTGTAGGGTATTAAATTAACCATGTTAACACATTTTAAGAACCCTGCTAGAAAAGTTGTTAAAGGTCAACTAGAGTTGTGTGCTACACCCCCTGTTTGCTCCACTATCTTGATTCCAGCACAGTGCAGCATACCTCAACCAAGTCATCACCCAGTCAGCAGACAACTGTGAGGCAATCTGTTTTAATGAAAATGGCTGAACGGATCTTTCTGAAAATGTGCCTCTAGATATTTAGTCTGTCACACACCACTCCAGTAGACTTTGATACATATTCAGTAACGGCAAAGAAATGATGATAGGCAAAACAGCATTTTTCAATGCAATGTCCAAAGCACTCAAAATATATAGACACACAGCTGCAGGTATGTGTTATAATTGTTATAACACATACACAGCTAAATGTACTATTATCGTAGTGTGGTATACTGTAGCATTGCCTTTAATGTTGATTACATTATCACATGACTTGGAGGCAGGCTTACCTGGCTGTAGATGTTTTTGACTGATTCATATTGCACCTGTTTGATCCCTGATGTTGATGACTTGTGATGAATATTGATGAATATTTAATGACTGTAATTCTTTTATTTATTTTCATTCTACATTGTTATATGTTGTTTTTATGTCTGCAGCCCTGTGTGCTGCTGCCTGTCTTGGCCAGCCCAGGACGCTCCTGTAAAATAGATTTTAATCTCAATAAGACTTTTCCTGGTTAAATAAAGGTTAAATACAAATAAAATGTATCATTTTGTATTGATTAGGATAGAAAACTGTGCTGTAATTAATTGTAATTAGAAACACAAATAAATAGCTTAGTCTATAATACACGTTAAGCCACATTCAATCAAACCAATATGAAATCATCATCAAAAACATCATTCCATGCACAAGAATCATTGTTTTTTGTTACATTAATTGAAATACACATTTTTACCCACTCAATAGTGACACATTCAATTCAACTGTCAGATGTTTGCTTTACCCACCCTTATTAGATACTGTAACAGCAGTATAACAACTTCATCATGATAAGATCCGAATGTGTATTGTTTTTAAAGAATGTGAAGTCATAGACCCGTAGGCCGTATACACGTGACCATTACCAGGAAGAAACTCCTTCCTCCTCAGAGCAGATAAAAGAACTGATCGAACACATTTCAGATCAGAGATAAAGGACACATGTGTCACAATGCACCACACGTGACACAACGCAAATCCAAACGTGCACCACTGGTGTGGACAGTCGACCAGCCAATAGGAGGCAACTACTGTAAATTGACAGCTCAAATCATTATGATCTCAAGACAGCAATAGTGTTGCGCAACTGCTAAACCGCATGATAAACAGAATCAGATTGGATGGATTTAGAGCATGTTTATTATATTTGCTGTTAAACAGAAGATGTAATAACTTTTACATCATCCAGTCATTGTCCGGAATTTAAATATTTTTGTTATGAATAATGTATTGGCTTACCAAAATCATTGTATCTATTTTGTTTCATTCATTTTAACTGTAACACGTCTGTCACCACATGTTTTTTATTCGGTTTTTAAAAAGGATTATTATTTTTATTTGATTGTTTTACATATGTTAAAGCTATACAGTGTTTGTGATAGCATTATCATTTATTTATTCTTATGGCATTAAATCCATAGGAACAATCAGCTGCAGAATGTGACAACAGTCTTTCCAAATCAGACATGGCCAGTGAACATATTCATATTCATGGTGGGTTGACCATTATCCTTTTGCAAGTGCGACGTTCCCTTTCAAAACTAGCTCCTGTCAGTTAGCTGGTTGATACCAAGAGCAGTCATTGTATGCAAAGTTAAACTAGTTTGAATTTGAATAGAACAATATATATCACAAATATCACATTCGACTAGGTGAGTGAAACAAGACAGGTAAGTGAATTTGCACTCAGTTAATCTGTTTTTCAGAGAAGTCACGTGATGGTGCAGAGTAAATGCTATTCTCTGTTGCCAGTCGTTGTTCAGACAATCCTGCATTTTCTTTTTTTGCCTTACGGTTCTCCATTGATTCAAGCCCGATTGGAGAATATTCAGAATAAGACGCCTGGCATATGCCTGTTTGAATCGGAATATTGTGACATGTATACACCTTAATCGGAATATGACCCTTTTCGGAATATTCAGTCACGTCTGCGCATGCTCGATTCGCAGGGAATCCTGGGTTTTGTTGTTGTTAAGCCCAATGCACACGGCCCAGATTTTGTCGCACCGCCTAATTCGATTCCATTGTTTTGAATGAGACAATGCACACGGCGTGCGCGACAACATCCGATTCTCCATTCACACCAATTGAAATAATTCAAAGAATTGAGAATCGAATGTTCGGCGGTGCGACAAAATCGGGGCCGTGTGCATTGGGCTTTAGGGACACCATAGCATAACTTAGGATCTTGTCTACGACTTGTCTACAGTCGTTCGCCATTTCTTCTCGCTCTTGTCTTCCAATGTTGAAGACAAAGTGGATCAACAGGAGTGTTGTAGTTTAATTGTGGTTCAAAAGCGCAAGTAGAACACAGTAATGGAGGACTATGTTGGAAACAAGCATTATGGCCTAGCTGTGGGTTAACGACCACAACCAAGCTACCAACACTAACGTTACTATAGTAACAACTATTTCTGGACGAATTCACCAGATTTTCCTGCCGAACCACGGGAATATGCCAATTAACACGTAAGCGGAATTCAGTCAGATTTCATGCTTTGAGTGCAATGAGGCATTAATTTAGTTTTGGTGAGAGATAATCTCATACTAGGGGTTCTGGTTTGTAAGATGATTCAATGAGTATGTTATTCCTGATTTACTGGTTACACCTCCAATTTTAAACTGGTCTGGGAATCCCATCCATTGAGAGAAGGAGCAAACAGATGCGTTTAAAATGGGCTCTTTCCAGAATGGCTGCCCCCAACTAGAAATCAAATAATATTTGGACGCACTACCCGCAACAGACACACACTAAACAGTTGGAACAGGACTCTACAACTCTCCCATCCCATATTTCACAAAACTCATCAACACACGCACTCCTTTGGCTTACTGTGGAGGATGTCCTTTGGGGGATAAAATATATATTTATAATTATAATTATATACGTTTAAATTGTGCTACGGTTGTATAACCTTTGAGCCTCCGGAACTGGAGGGAGGGTTCTGTCTGAGCAAATCAGCATAGTAAATCATTCTACACCTGAGACAGTGGAGACCAGCTCCGGCACTCAAGTGCTGGCATTTGCATTGTCACAAGTGACAGGGGAGTGACTTTTGATTATTTTCCAGTAGCCTGCGATGAAAGCACAGATGCATCTGATATTGCACAGCTACTGATTTTTTAAAGAGGAGTTGACGACGACATTAACGTAACAGAGGAGCTGCTTGACCTCCAAAGCCTTAAAGGCCAGACAAGAGGAATGGATTTATTTGCTTCTGTTTGTGCAGCTGTTGATGATATGAAACTACCATGGAGTAAAGCTTGTGAGATTATTACCGATTGCTCCACATATTTGTGTGAGCAGACATCCTCTGTCATGAACTTAAACAAGAACCGATTGAGGTCAAGACTAAGTGACTCCCACTTATATGACATTTTAGGCATCTCAACCATTGCCCTTAAACCAGACCTGGCCTGTTTACTGAAATCCAGATCTCAGTATCACCCTTCTCATTAGTGTCAGTAAGTTACCTGTTTCTTGGTCAATCTGAAATTCTGGATGTTAACGGTAACATCTATCACTATTAACAGTAAAAAGCCAAAAGCACCGTTAATATATGCACTTGGACTATATATGCACTTTTATTAAACTCTTGAAAAATATTTGGCTATAACTGTTGATGTTATGTACCTGTAGATGTGACACAAACTTACTTTCTGAATGATCTTGTAAAAGACAAGAGCAAAATTAATGTTTTAAACTATATGATAACAGACAACTTTCCATAACTTATAACTCCTGTTTAGAATGAACATGAGGTAAAGATATTTATCAACTTCATGGAAGTTTAAGGTGTTCCATATATAGTTTGTTCAATGTTATCTCTCCACATATGAATTAAAGGCAAAATTGTGTTTTTAGAGTTGTTCACGTCTGCCTGAGTGGCTTATATTTGGTTACATTGCCATTTGAAAATGAAAGGTAATTGTGACATATTGTTACATAACAGTGTATTTGTATGTAACTTTTATTGTTAAAAAATGTCAGAAGGGATGCCCCCGGGCATCTTCACATTATCAAATCTGGCCCTCTTTGAAAAAAGTTTGGACACCCCTGACTTAATGTATAACCAATTTAGTCTTTGCACTACTGCTAGGTTCACACACCCCTAGTCAATGTGAACACTCAATTACCCTTTGCATTACTGCTGTTTACAAATACTACCTTTGCACATTTTCTTTGCACAATGTAAATACCTCCTTTGATGTAGCCACTGCATATACATCTGTACATACTGTGCATAACTGTATCTAACTACCGTACTTGCCATGCTGTACCTATCTATTATGTTCTTTTTTAATATCATGGTTTATATCACTATTTGCACTTCTGGTTAGATGCTAAACTGCATTTTGTTGACAGATACTTGTACTCTATTAATGACAACAAAGTTGAATCTAATCTAATCTATTACTATTTCGGAGCACTTTGAGCTGCAACGTTCGCAGGAAAAGTGCTATACAAATAAAAAGTTATTATTATTATTATTATTATTATTATTATTATTATTAGGAGGCTAGTGTGCAGGTAGCACAACAAATAAATATGTGAAATGTAAACAAGTGTAGTGGCAATTAAAGCCTGTTCTCAGAAGCTCTGCTGAACCAGGGTTGTAGACCACTACTATACAAGACACTATACTAGACAAGACTGGTGGAGTTACACTGTTTTGAGCTAACCCATGATGTGTGGGGGTGTGTATGGGGGTGTGTGCATGTGGGTGTGGTGTGGGTGTGTGCATGCACGTGTGTGAGATGACAGACCATGACTTTCTCTCTGCTGGCTGAGACAGAGGGCGGGAGGTGTGAGACAGCACCACCTCCCCGTACTGCCAATAAATACCTGTTCCAGGACCTGTGACTAGCACATCACACACCTCCCAGAGAGACACCATGGGGAACTGCCTCCAGGTCTTCAAGGACTTCTTCTGCCGGCCAAAGAACACGAATGTTCGTGTCAGTCTGCCAGCCGTCTGCTTCGTATGGCAGATAGCGATGATCATCCTCTTCGGAGTCTTCATCCGCTACGACGAGGAGTCGGACGCACATTGGGTGGAGTTCAGAAGGGAGCACAACATCTCCAGCGACATAGAGAACGACTTCTACTTCAGATACCCCAGTAAGTCAAGTCATGGGACTTTCTTCTGCACATTGACCGTAATGTGTGAGCGCATTGCCGTGTTAAGAGTCGCAGGAATCGTCTCAGATTCATTTGAAAGAGACTGTGCTAGGCTGCTGGTTTCAGGGGGCTATGCTGTCGGCCTACTCAGAGTTGGCAGACGACCCTCATCTCTCTGACTTGAGTTAGTGAGAGATATAATCTCATACTAGTGGTTCTGGATTGTAAGATGATTCAATTAGTTGGTTTTTTTCACATTTCAAAACTTGACAGCCTCAGGATATACAAGATTCAAAGATACAAGACAATTATTTACTAATTTTCTCTCTCTCTCTCCCTCCCTCTCCCCCCTCTCCCCCCTTCTCTCTCACTCCATCTCTCTACCTCCCCAGGTTTCCAGGACGTACACGTGATGATATTTGTGGGTTTTGGCTTCTTGATGACATTCCTCAAACGTTACAGTTTTGGCGGTGTGGGCTTCAACTTCCTGATTGCATCATTTGGCATTCAGTGGGCCCTGGTCATGCAAGGCTGGTTCCACCACCTCGACCCCGCCACTGGGAAGATCTACATAGGTGTTGAGGGGTATGTAGAAGATCTACATGGGTGTTGAGGCGTATCTAGAAGATGTACATAGGTGTTGAGGCGTATGTAGAAGATCTACATAGGTGTTGAGGCGTATGTAGAAGATCTACATAGGTGTTGAGGGGTATGTAGAAGATCTACATAGGTGTTGAGGGGTATGTAGAAGATCTACATGGGTGTTGAGGGGTATGTAGAAGATCTACATAGGTGTTGAGGGGTATGTAGAAGATCTACATGGGTGTTGAGGGGTATGTAGAAGATCTACATGGGTGTTGAGGGGTATGTAGAAGATCTACATGGGTGTTGAGGGGTATGTAGAAGATCTACATAGGTGTTGAGGGGTATGTAGAAGATCTACATAGGTGTTGAGGGGTATGTAGAAGATCTACATAGGTGTTGAGGGGTATGTAGAAGATCTAGATAGGTGTTGAGGCGTATCTACAAGATCTACATGGGTTTTGAGGGGTATGCAACCAGGATGAACAGTATTTACGAGGCTGTCATTTGTCAATGTATGGGCAGACAGTTTTGTCACTTGACATAATCATTTGTCGTTCTTGCCATAACTTAGTGACAGTTCAGATCTGAAGTGAATGATTTCTTTCAGTCGTTCAGGTTTGACACCCCTCCCTCTCCCTCTCTGTGTCTCTCCAGCCTGATCAACGCTGACTTCTGCGTGGCGTCCTGTCTCATAGCCTACGGGGCTCTCTTGGGAAAGGTCAGTCCCGTCCAGCTCATGGTCGTGACCCTGTTTGGCGTCACTCTCTTCGCCGTGGAAGAATACATCATCCTCACCCTCATTCACGTGAGTCCCCGTCACGCGTCAGCTCTAAATCCACCTGCTTTCATTATGTTAACCCGGCACAGGGGTCAATTCCATTTCAAATGACTCAATTCGGAGAATGAATTGAGATTCCAATTTGTTTATTTTCAATGATGCTATTTCAATTTCTCGATTGGAGTTTTAACTCATCCCCCTGAATTGACCTGATTGAAATGGAACGGAACCCCAAGAATGAACTTCACTGGACATTTCTGACTGCTTACATTCGTATAATCACATTGGTGCACACAGAAAATAATGGTTACTTATGTTCCTACAGGCTAAGGATGCTGGTGGCGCTATGGTGATCCACACCTTTGGAGGGTATTATGGTCTAGCCATCTCCTGGGTCCTTTACCGTCCTAACCTACACCTGAGCAAGAGGCTGAACGGCTCCGTGTACCACTCTGACGTGTTCGCCATGATCGGTGAGCTGCCAGTCCCTTTTGTTTTACAAACGGATGTGTGTGAAAGTGAAGTGTGAAGTGTGTGAAGTGAAGTGTGAAGTGTGCGATGTGAAGTGTGTGATGTGTGGTTGGTAGGTGATCTGGTGTGTGTGTGTGTATGTGTGTATGTGTGTCTGTGTGTGTGTGTGTGTGTGTGTGTGTGTGTGTGTGTGTGTCTGTGTGTGTGTGTGTCTGTGTGTGTGTGTGTGTGTGTGTGTGTGTGTGTGTGTGCGTGTGAGTGTGTGTGTGTGTGTGTGTCGTTTTTTTTTTTTTAAAGTGAGTTGTCTCCTCCTCCTCTCTCTCCTTATAAGGCACACTGTTCCTGTGGATGTTCTGGCCCAGTTTCAACTCGGCCATCACGGACCACGGGGACGGTCAGCACCGGGCGGCCATCAACACCTACCTGGCCCTGGCCTCCACTGTCCTCACCACCGTGGCCATCTCCAGCCTGCACCAGAAGACGGGCAAGCTCGACATGGTAACAGATTGTCGCTGTAGCGCGTGTGTGCATGCGTGTGTGCGTGGGTGCGTGCATGCGTGGGTGGGTGTGTGCGTGGGGGTGTGCACGTGACTGTGTGCGTCGTTGTGTGCATGGGGGTGTGTGGGTGGGTGTGTATGTGCGTGCGTGTGTGCGTGCGTGCGTGGGAGTGTGCGGGCGAGTGTGTGGGCATGCGGGTATGTGGGGGTGTGTGCATGCAGGTGCGTGCGTGTGTGTATGTGTCTGTGGCCGTGCGTGCGTGCGTGTGGGTGGGTGTGTGGGTGTGACATTTACTGACATTTACTCTGTGTGTGTGACCCTCCCACGGACCCACGTCTGAGCACTCCTCCCGTCTGACTACATAACTGTACCTTTTGTCTTTGTTGATTGACGTGTTATCACTGGCCCACGACTGACTGCCTCCTCGTCTGGCGTAACAGGTGCATATCCAGAATTCCACGTTGGCAGGAGGCGTTGCCATGGGCACAGCCGCCGAATTTATGATCACTCCCTACGGCGCCTTGATTGTCGGGTTCTGCTGTGGGATTATCTCCACCATGGGATACATCTACATCACGGTGAGGCTCCCCCCCCAGCATGCTCACCCAACCCTTCCAAATAAAACACAGAAGAATAGATAGACGAACGTGTCGAACGTAAGATACACGTTTATTCCCGATTGATTATTTCTAACAGTCGCGGACGACGATTGAACGAACTCGACGCAAGTGTTCACGTGCCCGACTGAACACGACTTAAAGTTATGTTATATCTGACTCCCAAAGACATGTCATGGTTCATCATGCTTGACCACGCTTCTACTCATCCCTGGGTGACAGACGGTCCATCATATCGGATCCTAGATTCCTTTAGGAATACCCCGAGATGCTATTTCATCATGCCCTCGAGTTAAGGTTAAATCGGCTTGCGAGGAGTTTCTGCTCAGGCCCGTAGCTGAAGCTGATGAGCCTCTCTCTAACGATGCATGCGAACATTAGACATTGATGCTAAACTCTGTGACGATTATGTGGTCATCACGATTATAAACAACTGTATTCAAACAACTGTGAACACACTTCGTCTACTTTTCATAAACTAGAATTTCATAACACCCCCCCAAACTCTGTGAGGCTCTGTTTAAAGGGTACATTGTTCATATGTCATCTGACTCACCCCTTCCCAGCCCTTCATAGAGAAGCATCTGAAGATCCAGGACACATGTGGGGTCCACAACCTACACGCCATGCCCGGGATCATCGGAGGCATCGTGGGAGCCATCACCGCCGCTGCCGCCACTGAGGAAGTCTACGGAAAGGAGGGGTTAGTCCACAGTCGCACAGACAAAACAATACACACCTTGCGCGCACACTCTATATAGTATATAAGTTTACATAATAGATACATTCTCAGATTCCTACCGATTACTTATCCCCCTATTTATATCCCCCTATTTATGTCTATTTATGTATCATTCTTGTTTTGTATTATCTTAGGACTGTGTTTTATTATCTTAGGACAGTGTTGATTGTTAGTCCCTATGGTTTGCATTTAAATTTCGTTGTACCCGTACAATGACAATAAAGATCATTCATTCATTCAGTGTCACACGACACAACTTAATAATGTCACAAATCACAGAATAAAAAATATATTTAAAAAAAAAAAAAAACATTATTACCGTTAATGTTAATTATTATTGTTGTTTTTTGATCTCTCCAGGTTGATCAACACATTTGACTTCACGGGAGATTTTGCGAACAGAACAGTGGGGTCCCAGGGTGGGCACCAGGCGGCTGGGATGTGCGTGGCCCTGGTGTTTGGTGTGGGAGGAGGAGCTGCAGTTGGTGAGTGAAGCTGATGCAGCATAATGGCAGAGCGTCCACAGGTCCTGCCCTGTTAACTGACTGGTCTAGAGGTGTGTGTGGGGGGGGGGACATAGAGAGGAGCCCAGGGCATACAGGGTGACATAGCTGAAGGAGAAAGTGTGTGATGTTTAAAACTCTTCTCTCTCTTCTTCTTCCCCAGGAATGATCCTGAGGTTACCCATCTGGGGGGACCCCGAGGATGACAACTGCTTCGAAGATGAGGTCTACTGGGAGGTGAGAGCTGCTCCATGCTGTTCCTAGTAGAACCACTAGATGGTGGCATTGGCCTTTTTTTCAGAAATAGTCTACCATGAATCAGGCCTACTGGCCACCTTTGATATCCAACTCTGTAGGTCCATCAGTATTGCGTACAATGAAGAAACTTTTTGCAAATGTGGGGATACATGTGGGGTCTGACATGAACTAATAATAATAATCATCATAATCATAATCATAATAATAATCATAATAATAACCTTTATTTGTATAGCACTTTTCCTGCAAACCAGCTCAAAGTGCTCCAAGCATTATATAATCATAATGTAATTATTTAGTCATTTAAAGGCAATATTTAAAAGATGGGTTTTTAGTCTTGACTTGAACATATTTGCTGAGGTTGCATCCCTAATGTAAACTGGCAGTGCATTCCACAATTTGGGTGCATAAAATGAGAATGCAGCCTCACCAAATCTCTTCTTTTGTACATGTGGTACACAGAGAAAACCAGCGTCAGAAGACCTGAGAGCTCTATTGGGCTGATATGCTAGCAAAAGGTCTTTCAGATATTCTGGTGCTGTGCCAGTGAGAGCTTTATAAACAAGCAGAAGGATCTTGAAATCTATTCTGAACTTAACAGGAAGCCAGTGTAGAGTCTCTAAAATAGGAGTTATATGAGCTCTTCTGCTTGTTTTGGTTAAAACTCTCGCTGCTGCATTTTGGACTAATTGCAGCAGGCCAATAGCTTTCTTCGGCAGACCAGAAAGGAGACCATTACAATAGTCCAAATATCAATGTCAATGTCAATGAAATGTCAATGACGAATATTGTTTTTGCTTTGTATTAACCCCACGTGTCTCCTTCCAGGTGCCTGAGGATGAAGACACCATTCCTCCCATTCTGGAGTACAACAACCATATGATCCACAAGCACCAAGACATGTGAGTCAACACATACTGTTTAGCCTTTTCGGTTAAACCAAGTTTAGAATAGTTGTTGCTTTGCTGAGGCAATTTACAGAAACCCCTGACTTATGAATTCCCACCAAGTCATGGTTCTCTCCACATTATTCAATACGTCAAATGAACACCAAAATCTTTTGTGTCGTATTTGATCAATGAAAGACCTTTATGGTTGTGTCCTCTCCCAGATCTGAGTCTAACTTCTCTGTGGAGCAAAGCTAACGGAGATGGGAGGACGCAGCTCCCCTCCCCTCGGATCAACCTCGGAAAAACAATGGTATGACCCACGGAACAACCCTGATATCTGCAAGGAAGTGAACTTATAAAAAACACCAATCTACCCTGTTAATGACAGGTTTATGTTACGGAATTTTTATATGAGCAACTATGCCCCCATGTCATTTAATATCTCAGAGAGAGACTTTCTAGAAGGTTTATTACTGTCATGAAGCACTGTGTGTGGAATCCTATTAGAATGGTGATCTAGTGAAAGGACTTGGTGAATCAGCCTCAAAGATCAACTCATGCAGGCAAACAGAGCTTTCCGTGCATAGCTACACTGTACTGTGTAATATCTATGTCCACACAATACTCCTGTGAAATCTATGATTATACACTACACACCACTTTGAATTGAATCTATAAGAAATTATACTTTGATAATACAATTTTGAGCACTCCTCATTTTGTGGTGTTATGTATTTGGATTTGAATTCAGTTGATGCATATGTAACATTAGTAGTTGTTAATTTTTAAGTTAACAGAAAGTATTTTGTTCATTGTGCTATAATGATCTAGCAAATGGCTTTGCTCTGTTTCTACAATATAGGAGTGCCTGTTGATCCTATGTGATTATTTTCCAAGGGATGTTTAGGATAAAGATTAACAGTATTCAAACTAAGAGCCAGTGATTAGTAGTAGAACAATGAAAGTCTTAGATTGTTACTGATTAATGATGTAATTAATTGTATATACCCATAATAGCATTTTTCATTGTACACCATCTCTATTTGTTCTTGAGGTGCTTTAAGTTGTAATACTTTAAGCATGAGATACCCTCTTTATGATGCATAATACTCTAGTTTGTGTGACAGTACAGTATTTTTAAATATTTTGTTTGAATCAGTTTGTATACATAAGATCATGTTTATTTAAAGTTTCAGTTGTATTACGTGATATATTAGAACTGGAATAAACTTTATTTTAAATGCTATTGATGTCCTTGAATACTAATTCCAAAGGCTTGTGAAATATTCTTCACTTGAAAGTTGTATCTGACTTCATTCAGTCTTAACCAAAACAAGCAGAAGAGCTCATATAACTCCTATTTTAGAGACTCTACACTGGCTTTCTGTTAAGTTCAGAATAGATTTCAAGATCCTTCTGCTTGTTTATAAAGCTCTCACTGGCACAGCACCAGAATATCTGAAAGACCTTTTGCTAGCATATCTGCCCAATAGAGATCTCAGGTCTTCTGATGCTGGTTTTACCTGTGTACAGGTACAAAAGAAGAGATTTGGTGAGGCTGCATTCTCATTTTATGCACCCAAATTGTTGAATGCACTGCCAGTTTACATTAGGGATGCAACCTCAGCAAATCTTTTTAATATAGCCTTTAAATGACTAAATTATTAAATTATGATTATATAATGATTGGAGCACTTTGAGCTGCAACGTTTGCAGGAAAAGCACTATACAAATAAAAGTTATTATTATTATTATTATTATTATTATTATTCACAGACCGTATTCTTACCATTAGTACCTGCTTTCCTGCTTCCCCGCCTGTTCTCCCCGTCCAAAACTCTGAAAGGTTCCTAATTTACAAATTCTCAACCTAATCGATCTCCGTTGCTTTAAGCCACACCAAGAGCTTGACAGAGCCGGGGGTATGCGCCCTGTCCATTTCTAGCCACTTTTACGGTCAAGCCCCATTCAGTGGGTGGGAGAGGGCTAAGCTAGGGGTCAAGTGAGGGGCTGTGTTACATCAGAACAGCTTGTTTAGCCTGTTAGCCTGTTATGTTGCAGACATGCAGGAGGTCAAAGGGCAGATAAATCAATGTCCTATGCAGGTGCTCTCAGGAGGAGGCCCTATGGCAAGCTGGGTTATTGTCTCTGCCAAGTCACTGCCCTCATCTCTCTGTGGAAAGGTAGCTGTTTATGCCACAGATTAGAAACGTGGAATAATGTTCTGTGTCTTCTTTGTAAGGCTGTGAGATGTTGATAGGTAGGATAGGTCCGAGGTTCGGACCTACTGTATGTGGCTACTGTGACAACTCTGTCGCCATCCCTGGATAACCCTCACACACTCTACCAAACATCTAGTATTTTAAGAGTGGTAGATAACAAAGAGATGATGAAGAAGGGTGAATATCGTCACGAAATAAGTTTTTCTTCTTTTTTTCTTTTTTCTTACTGCAGACAGAACACAGACCTTGCAGACCTTGCAGCCGAGGCCTGCGTCCACTGAGCATATGTGTGGGTGTGGAGGGTTAACGAGGTGGGCTAAGCGCGGTAACCCCCGAGTCTATGTGGTCACCAGAGGCTAGTGTCCCTCAGGGCCAACCCCTCCGATCCCTGCATTGTCATGGTAATGAGCGCTCCACACAGACGCTGGACAGGACAGTCAATAGGGTCATTTTCTGAGCAATCACTGTGACGTTTAATGAAGTCTAAACACACGGTACAGGACGGACACAGGCTTTGTGCCGGCCTGACAGCCTCAGCTGTATTGAAGGAGCTTTTACTAAGCGAAGAGGTCTGTAAGGCTTATTTGATGGGGTTGTAAATGAGTTAGAGTGGACCCCTTAACACAACAACAAGTGATACGAACGCTGAAAATATACCTTAACTATTCGCTTTAATGCATGCCATACACAACAGAGTACTCAAAATGAATTTCAACAGTGAAGGGGTTAGGGTTAAGGTTGACTAAATCAATCAAACAGAGGGTGAGGTCACTGATACGGTTTTCCCTGGATCCTGAGGAATGTCTCCCTCCTAATCCTGATGAAAGGAGAGTCAACAAGGGAGTCTGTGGCATGGGCAGGCATGGGGAGGCATGGGGAGGCATGGGGAGGCATGGGGAGGCATGGGGAGGCGTGGGGAGGCGTGAGGAGGCATGGGGAGGCGTGGGGAGGCATGGGGAGGCATGGGGAGGCATGGGGAGGCATGGGGAGGCATGGGGAGGCGTAGGGAGGCATGGGGAGGCATGGGGAGGCGTGGGGAGGCGTAGGGAGGCGTGGGGAGGCGTGGGGAGGCGTGGGGAGGCGTAGGGAGGCATGGGGAGGCATGGGGAGGCGTGGGGAGGCGTAGGGAGGCATGGGGAGGCATGGGGAGGCGTGGGGAGGCGTGGGGAGGCATGGGGAGGCATGGGGAGGCATGGGGAGGCGTGGGGAGGCGTGGGGAGGCGTGGGGAGGCATAGGGAGGCGTGGAGAGGCATGGGGAGGCATGGGGAGGCGTAGGGAGGCATGGGGAGGCGTGGGGAGGCGTAGGGAGGCATGGGGAGGCATGGGGAGGCATGGGGAGGCATGGGGAGGCATGGGGAGGCGTAGGGAGGCATGGGGAGGCATGGGGAGGCATGGGGAGGCATGGGGAGGCGTGGGGAGGCATAGGGAGGCGTGGGGAGGCATGGGGAGGCATGGGGAGGCATGGGGAGGCATGGGGAGAGTGTGCAGCAGCTCTCCTCTAGTCCAGGTTTAAGGGATTACAGGGGACAAATTAGACGGACAGCAGGGGAGACCGGCCAGGCCATATAGCGACGATTCCACGGATTTTCCACGTAGCTTTCCCATGGAGGAGGAGGGGATGGATGGGACTTTGAGAGAGAGAGAGATATAGATACAGAGAGAGGAAGGAGGAGGGAGAGGAGTAGAGGGAGAGAAAAGAGAGAGAGAAAAGTGAGAGGGAGCTCGGGTGAAATCTCTTCTCTTCTGGCTAATCAAACAAGGCTGTGGGGGGGTTTGTGAGAGAGTGTGTGTGTGTGTGTGTGTGTGTGTGTGTTTGTGCGAGTGTGTGTGCGTGTGCATGTGCATGTGCGTGTGCGTGTGCATGTGGATGTCTGTCTGTGTGTGTGTGTGTGTGTGTGTGCGCGTGAGTGTGTGCGTGCGTGTGTGCGTGTGTGCGTGTGTGCGTGTGTGCGTGTGCGTGTGCGTGTCTGTGTGAGTGTGTGTGTGTGTGTGTGTGTGTGCGTGTGCATGCATTTGTGCATGCGTGTGTATGTTGGGGGTGGGGGGGGGTAGGGGGCGGTAGGTGAGGGAAGGAGGCAGAGGGACTGCAACAGAGATGTGCCAGTTAATCCCCTGTGTGAAGAGTGCGGCCAGACAGACAGACAGACAGGCGGGCAGACAGACAGGCGGGCAGACAGGCAAACAGACAGACAGACAGACAGGCAGACAGGCGGGAAGACAGGCAAACAGACAGGCAGACAGACAGGCAGACAGGCGGGCAGACAGACAGACAGGCGGGCAGACAGACAGGCGGGCAGACAGGCAAACAGACAGACAGACAGACAGGCAGACAGGCGGGAAGACAGGCAAACAGACAGGCAGACAGACAGGCAGACAGGCGGGCAGACAGACAGGCGGGCAGACAGACAGGCAGGCAGACAGACAGACAGACAGGCAGACAGACAAACAGGCAGGCAGACAGGCAGGCGGGCAGACAGACGGGCAGACAGACAGGTGGGCAGGCAGGCCGGCAGACAGGCAGACAGGCAGACAGACAGACAGACAGGCAGACAGACAGGCGGGCAGACAGGCAGACAGACAGACAGGCAGACAAACAGTCAGGTGGGCAGACAGGCAGACAGACAGACAGGCGGGCAGACAGACACCCTGCTATAGCCCCCCCCCCCCCCCCCCCCCGGCGCTGGAGGAGAGCGGAGGGAGCTCCTGTCTCGGGTCACGTGACCCTGAGAGTGTGTGTGTGAAACCACTCGGGCCACCATTGTCCCCCTGGGACCGGCCTCGTCTGAAAAGCTGCAGAAAGCCTGTAATCAGATTAAAGGTTGCTGGGAAGAGAGGGAGGGGGATTTTTTTTGGGGGGTGGAGGCGGAGGAGGGGGGGGGGGCTTCTCTCTAATCAGTACCTGCCATTGAAGTGCAGGAGAGGGGCTAAATAACCCTGCGGGGGGGGGAGCCCAGGACGGAGGGACAAATTAGCCTGTTGTTGGAGGGGGTGGGGTGTAACAGGGGGTGGGGTGGAGGAGCAGAGGGGTACAATCAGTGGGGCTAGAGCGTCATAGAAGGGGTGGGGTGGGAAACAGGGGAGAGCTGGAGAACTCCGAAGGTGGCGGTGTCCTCTCCTCTCCCCTCCTCTCCCCTCCTCCTCCCTCCTTTCCCCTCCTCTCCTCTCCTGCTCCAGCAATTATATCACTTTTGTGAGCTGATTGGAGCGGGGCTCCAGGGTCCATCTGGGCTAAGCCTCTCACACCAGTCTCACACCAGTTAGAGGGGCTCTCCTCTGGTCGGGATCGTCATCGAGTCCCTTAACACTAGAACAGCACCACCTTACCTACTAAAAGAGCAGCCTCAGGGGTCAAATGATATCTATACTACGATCTATACAATGCTCAAGCTGCTATTTACACACAATGACCACTAGTTGGCAGTTTGCAAATTAGCCTGCTTCCTACACAGAAAAACTGCAAAATAGCTTAATACTAGCTTCTCCTGGTGTAATTTTGTAATTGTAAGGATAGTGGGTGGTAGAACGCACATATCTAGGAAAAGTCATGAAAGGAGGGTCCTGAAATTTGATCGAGTGCAAAGATAAAACATTTTTCTTTACTCACAGGGGTCAAATGACCCCTCATGGCTGTTAAGACGTCCGTCCTTCGTCAGAGCACGCTGATGACAGAGAATAAATAGGCTTCTCTAGGTGTGTGTGTGGGACTAGTAGAAACGGTCACCTAAGCTGTTACTTCATTAGAACTCTCCAACTCTGGAGACTGGGGTTGGTATTTTGTGACGAGAGAGAGCTTTCATTCAGTCTTTGCGTAGTGGATGAGAGAACAATAAGACTGTGTGTTTGATTGGAATGGACGCTGGAAAACCTGTCCCTCTAGAAACTCTGGAAAGAGTAGGAGATGAGAAATTGATAATCCGGTTACGTGACAAAATGAGCCGTTACACAACAAACCTCTTGTTCTATATTCTAAATAATGTTTTGGTGTCACTCGTGGCCCGTGTCCAAGCTGTAATAGATCACTGTCTTTCCTTGTCCTCATTTTGTTTGTCCTCATTCTCTGATGTCAGGTGACAGAACTGGATTGTTGTCGCTTCCGTCCTCCCGGGTCACTGGGTTCAACGAAGGATCCAGAGCGAGCGTTGTCACACATCTTGATTGTTTTACTGGTCCATGAGAGAGGTGTTCTACTGATAATCACTCAATTAACAACACAGTTCCCTGTATTATTAGGGAGTCAGAGGGAGAGAGAGAGAGAGAGAGAGAGAGAGAGAGAGAGAGAGAGAGAGAGAGAGAGAGAGAGAGAGAGAGAGAGAGAGAGAGAAAAAACAGGATAACTGCTCGACCCTGGTCTGGACTTATCTGGCTAACACTCTTATCATTAGACAACATCCTCTGGCTCCTTCAGGCCAGAGAACAGGTTACCCCTAAACCACTCCGCACCATCACTCTACCATTAGGATTACTCTTCAAAAACACTCACAAGCTCAACACAGGGCCTTGTTAAAAGCCCCCTCAAGCTTTTTTTTTTGTTATCATCTGACATGAGTCCATTTGTTGGGGTCAAAGGGGCTGGTGTTAGGAAGGGGGCGATCCCTGTATAGACACTGGTGAAGGAGGGCCAGACCGGACCGGGCTTTGATCCACACACAAAAGCAGCATCTTGGTGTGAAAGAGTTGGGCAAGCATGGCCGTGTTAAAAGGGGTGTGAGAAGGGTCAAAGCTGAAAGGTTCAGCCAATTAGGTGCTCCACCTGCATCAAGCCTCCAATTAGAGTGGGAGTAGGGGGGAGGTGGGGGGGGGGGCGGGGGCGGGGGGGGCGTCTCCTAGTGCTGTCTAATTGGAGAGATGATTATTTGCTTTTAAAATCAATCGCTTGGTTTGATTGGCAGGTTGAAGCAGAAAGGGAGCGCATGATGGACAAGGGTCAAATTATAATGAGTGGTCAAAGGCCTTGGGCTGCTGCCTGTAGTGTGCATGGTGCTCTTGGTTCATACTAGTAGGTAATGTATGATGTGTATGAAATGAAATGTATTAATTTGATATGATGGTTATTTCTAACATCATTGTGCTATATAAAATGTCTCCCCTTGGTGATGCAGACAAATAAATCAACCGCACCACCTTAGTGTCACGTTGTATCTCTAGCTCTGTCGTAGGGCTCACCTGTACATCCACCTAAGTTTCTACCTCTTTGTAGACTTGCTTGCATGTGGCAGATGACTTATTGTTCTACGCCTGTCATGATGGGTCCCCAACACGCCAGGAGCAGAAGATAGAAATGTGGTCTTTCAGGACCTGAAGGTCTATTTATAATTATTGGCAACACTAATTCAACCAGAACAGCCCCAGACATTCCATGGTTTCTTGGCAGCACCAACAGAACATCTGAGACATTCCATCATTTATTGCGTTTCATTGACAGACCATTTTATGACTGTATATAGTTTTATGACTGTATATAGTTAATAAAAAAATAAGAAAGAAGTCAGAAATATCGGATTTCTGGTCCTGAGAATTAATTTGTAATGCTGTAGGTTGGATGGCTGTAACAGTACCTTTCTCTGTCAATGAACTTCTTAATAGAGCCACCAGAAAGCAGTTTTCAAGAGCGTCAGTCTCACTGAATGGAGCTTGACTCATTTCCTGCAACAGGGAGCTAGAGGAGGACTAGAGTTACTGATAATTAGAGGGTTTAGGGCCTGAATACAGCCTGCACTGCCCTGCCCAGACCCAGTCCTCATGGGGACTAATGGATCGGAATTAACTGATTGACAGCAGTCTTTAATCAATCCCCCTCTGAACGGACAGATGCACTTAAATTATCCTCCTTCACTGGTCAGGCTACCTGAGAGAGAGAGAGAGAGAGAGAGAGAGAGAGAGAGAGAGAGAGAGAGAGAGAGAGAGAGAGAGAGAGAGAGAGGGAGAGAGAGAGAGAGAGAGAGAGAAAAGAGAAGAAAAAGAAATAGGAGAGAGAAGTGAGAGAGAGATCTACAAGTACAACAGGCCCCCTAAATGTACTTCTCTGTACAGACAAAAGGAAGTACTTAGGAAAACGACACCTCTTCCCAGCCCTTCTGTTCTGCCACCTGCGGACGTTGTTGTTCTGATGTATTTCAAGGTGTCACTTTGGGGATGGGACGGCCTCCTTCAGCCTGTCTCCCTCTGAAGTCGGTTGGGATGGGCTGGCGCTCAGATGACCCCGGCCTTCCTGGCCAACATTACATTACGCACCACTTCTCTTTTCTCACGACTTGAGTCGTCCTCCCACATCTTTCTTACACTTCTATTCCTGCCGGTTCCTTCCTCTGCGGTTCCCGCTCTTTTTCTCTCTCTCTCCTTCTTATGCAAAGGAGAGCCTGTGCTCCCCCCCCCCCCCCCCCCCCACCCCAACCGTCATCAGCATTCATTACCAGCGGCCCGGCGCTCAGCGGAGTTGTTTCAGAGCCTCTGTCGGATCTCCACCGCAAAGAACAACCGATTAGTCATGATCTTATCCTCCGAGTATCTGCCCCCTTCCTTTCATCCCCTCCAAGTTTCTGCCCCCTTCCTTTCATCCCCTCCGAGTTTCTGCCTCTCTCCTTTCTTCCCTGTGACAAGTGACTGAGAGGGGGGAGGGGTTTGCTCTTGGGGGCCATCAGATGAACTTCACACTGGATAAATAGAGAGGCCTTTTCAGTCGGCCGATGGAGAAGGCCCTCGCACTACCGCAGGGCCCCGTTGCTAACGTGCAAGACCTTTCCATTGCCTTAGTCTTCTGTTGCTAGGGATGGCGCCTCTCTCTCTCTCACTGGAGGCTGGTTGCTAGGTGAGGCAGAGAGCCGGAGAGTGCATGCAGCCCGGTCTGGTGGTCTGGTGGTCTGGGGGTCTGGTGGTCTGGTGGTCTGGTGGTCTGGTGGTCTGGTGGTCTGGTGGTCTGGTGGTCTGGTGGTCTGGTGGACTGGTGGTCTGGTGGTCTGGTGGTCTGGTGGTCTGGTGGACTGGTGGTCTGGGGGTCTGGTGGTCTGGGGGTCTGGGGGTCTGGGGGTCTGGTAGTCTGGTGGTCTGGTAGTCTGGTAGTCTGGTGGTCTGGTGGTCTGGTGGTCTGGGGGTCTGGTGGTCTGGGGGTCTGGTAGTCTGGTGGTCTGGTGGTCTGGTGGTCTGGTGGTCTGGTAGTCTGGTAGTCTGGTGGGCTGGTGGTCTGGTGGTCTGGTGGTCTGGTGGTCCAGTGGTGTGGTGATCTGGTGGTCCGGTGGACTGGGGGTCTGGTGGTCTGGTGGGATTGCTGCCTGGGGAGACATCTCTGTTATCTGAGAGATGATTGACATGTCCCTGACTCACTCACGTTGGCCTCGGGTCGCTGTAGGAAGCTTGGACCTGCTGGTCCACACACACACACACACACACACACACACACACACAAACACACAGACACGGTAAAAAGAGGAAAGTGTGTTTGTGTGTGTGTGTGTGTGTGCGTGTGTGTGTGTGTGTGTGTGCGTGTGTGTGTGTGTGCGTGCGCTTATGTGTGTGCGCGCGCGTGTATGTGTGTGCGTGCCTGTGTGTGAGTGTGTGTGTGAGTGCGTGTGTGTGTGTGGGGGTGCGCGTGCGTGTGTGTACGCACTCATTTGAATGAGTAGGAGTGAGAGAGGGCAAGACTGACACTCACTTTGGAGTGAAAGCACGCCGCACATTCCAGCACAGCCAGGGGAAGTTAACAGTGATTGTAATTGGCCCCTGTGGTCCTCTATTCAGTCTGAGCTCAGCCCCTGATTCTAGAGATACATAGTTGACGATATAGTTTGTCTTTCACTCTTTCAGTAGGTCAGCAGCATCTCAGAGCTGTGGTTCTACGAATGTGTACGTCTATCTACGCGTATGTTTTAAAAACAACATTTTCTAAACGGATATTCAACTGGCATTCGAAGGCGGTGAGCGCGTTCCGTCGAACGGTTGAGCCACTCAATCAGATAGTTAAGTGCAATTGTCACTTGTCACTAACACTACCATGGTTGCCCTGACTTTCACAAAAAACGTAGACGACGAAGTTCTCCCCCATTCAGACCTGGTGTGTCCCCTCATGCAGACACGTTCCCATGCATCTAAATCAGAAGGCTGAGAGACAGGTCCCTGTGTGTTCAGACCGGCCCGTGGTGACTGGCGACGGAGATGAAACGGAGAGGCCGCCTCGCTGCCCATTGTGCCTCTCCAGAGTACGTCAGCCTAGAAGCGGCCCCCGTATATATTCTACATGCATATTCATGGCCACATGCAGATGTATGCAGAGCGGCGAGTGGGGTGTGGGAGCATAGGTATGTCTGACTGCAGAGAGAGGGAGAGAGAGAGAGAGAGAGGCAGAGAGAGAGAGAGAGAGGCAGAAAGAGAGAGAGGCAGAGAGAGAGACAGAGAGAGAGAGAGGCAGAGAGAGAGAGAGAGAGAGAGAGAGAGAGAGAGAGAGAGAGAGAGAGAGAGCAGAGGACCAACCAGGGCTTCAGCTCAGGCCAGCGGGCTGAATGGGGCCTCTCTCTATCCTTGTCTGGGTCTAGGACCACCCTGGGGTTCACCCCCCTGCCCCCCCCCCCCCCCCCCGCCTCACAGCCTCACAGCACAGCAGCCATACAGACAGAGGAGAGCAGAGAGGCAGACAGGGGAGGAGAGGAGACCATTGTCCCTCTCTCTCAGCCCCCAGAGGCCTGGTCTGGAACGGGCCTCCTCCTTCTCTGTCTACTCTCCTCTGCTCCAGGCTTCT
>NC_137674.1:71124495-71209495 GCF_963989245.1 Nansenia antarctica
CCCCTGGACCAGATCAGAGCAAAGCTCAATTTCATGCAAGGGGACAGACAAAGTCTGCATCCCCATCCCTCTAATCAAAACGCTGGTCCCCACACTTGACTCCTGAGAGAATGTTAAAACCGATTCCAATATAAACGATTCTGAAGCCCCTGTATCACGAAGTATCTGGACAGGCACTTTCTGTGGGCTTCCCACCAGAGAAACGAAACCTGTAGTAATAAACGGGCCAAAATCAGGATCCTCCTCGCTAATCTGTATGGAAGCAGAGCCCTGTAGTGCCCCCGCCAACTCAGTAGCCGCGGGTGGGCTGGATACTGAGGATGCCATCACCCCTGGTTTAAAGGGAGACCTCTCGGCAACCCCAGACACTCTTACTGCTGCCCCACAAGCATGCACTGCAAGTGCCAACGGTCTAACAGAGCCCCCCTTCCCACTGTAGGTTTTCTTTCCTTTTAGGACAGGACACTCCTGTTTCCAGTGACCCTTCTCAAGGCAATAATTGCATGTCGAGTTAGGATCTACTCTACTCTGACTGCCATGCTCCGACCTTGAAAAGGGGACAGAATAACCAGGACCTTCGTTAGGGAATTGTGTACGATTTACCAATAGGTCAGTCACGTTCGGATTATGTCTACGGCTCCCCTCGCTACGAAAACGATGTTCACCAAACTGACTCTTATTAGTCAGTACAAATTCATCTGCCAACACCGCGGCTTGATCTGCTGTTTTCACCTTGTGTTCGTTAACGTAAGTGGCAATGCGATCAGGGACAATGGTTTTAAACTGTTCCAAAATAATCAAATTTGACAGATCCTCCAGAGTATTCACCTCTACCGCCACGCACCAACGATTGAAATGGCTGGTTAGTTCTCTTACAACCTCAACATGAGTTTGTTTGTCATGTTTCTTCCATTGTCTAAACCGCTGTCTGTAAGCTTCAGGAACAAGTTCATATGCCCTAAGGATAGCGGCCTTAACTGTATCATAATCTTTCCTCTCTCTACCATTTAGAGCAATATAAGCTTCCTGAGCTCGGCCAATAAGCACACTCTGTAGTAATGCGGTGCGGTCTGAAGTAGACCAGTCCCTATCGTCGGCAACACTCTCAAACAGTGAAAAGAATACATCAGGATCTTTTTCATTAAACTTTGGCAACAGTCTAACCATGACAGACATATTATCCCTCTTAGAATTACTCGAATCGCCACCTCCACCGTCAGATAACTTTCCCTCAGCAATCAACTTAAGGCGCTCCCGTTCATGAGCCAATTTTTCAAACTCCAATTCCCTGTCCCTCGCACGCTCTTGTGCCTGAAACTCACGCTCTTGCATCTGAAATTTCATCTGTAATGCTAACAATTCTTTCTGTTGATCAAATGTTAACTCAGTGGACCCACTGCCAGGGGGTAGTGACCATTGGTGTTCGACCCTCTCTGCCTGTGGTGGGTGTGGCCGTCATCTTGGGAAATAACCTGGCTGGAGGAAGAGTGTGGAGTGATGTGCCTCCACCTCTGGTAGTTAGTTCTGGGTTTACACGACCAACAGGACCCGACCTAAGTGTGAAGGAGTTTCCTGAGGTTTTTACTGCCTGCGCCATGACTCGTGCTATGAGTTGCATGGACCCTAAAATTGATGATGGTAAAGAGTCTGTGGGCTTCCCACCAGAGAAACGAAACCTGTAGTAATAAACGGGCCAAAATCAGGATCCTCCTCGCTAATCTGTATGGAAGCAGAGCCCTGTAGTGCCCCCGCCAACTCAGTAGCCGCGGGTGGGCTGGATACTGAGGATGCCATCACCCCTGGTTTAAAGGGAGACCTCTCGGCAACCCCAGACACTCTTACTGCTGCCCCACAAGCATGCACTGCAAGTGCCAACGGTCTAACAGAGCCCCCCTTCCCACTGTAGGTTTTCTTTCCTTTTAGGACAGGACACTCCTGTTTCCAGTGACCCTTCTCAAGGCAATAATTGCATGTCGAGTTAGGATCTACTCTACTCTGACTGCCATGCTCCGACCTTGAAAAGGGGACAGAATAACCAGGACCTTCGTTAGGGAATTGTGTACGATTTACCAATAGGTCAGTCACGTTCGGATTATGTCTACGGCTCCCCTCGCTACGAAAACGATGTTCACCAAACTGACTCTTATTAGTCAGTACAAATTCATCTGCCAACACCGCGGCTTGATCTGCTGTTTTCACCTTGTGTTCGTTAACGTAAGTGGCAATGCGATCAGGGACAATGGTTTTAAACTGTTCCAAAATAATCAAATTTGACAGATCCTCCAGAGTATTCACCTCTACCGCCACGCACCAACGATTGAAATGGCTGGTTAGTTCTCTTACAACCTCAACATGAGTTTGTTTGTCATGTTTCTTCCATTGTCTAAACCGCTGTCTGTAAGCTTCAGGAACAAGTTCATATGCCCTAAGGATAGCGGCCTTAACTGTATCATAATCTTTCCTCTCTCTACCATTTAGAGCAATATAAGCTTCCTGAGCTCGGCCAATAAGCACACTCTGTAGTAATGCGGTGCGGTCTGAAGTAGACCAGTCCCTATCGTCGGCAACACTCTCAAACAGTGAAAAGAATACATCAGGATCTTTTTCATTAAACTTTGGCAACAGTCTAACCATGACAGACATATTATCCCTCTTAGAATTACTCGAATCGCCACCTCCACCGTCAGATAACTTTCCCTCAGCAATCAACTTAAGGCGCTCCCGTTCATGAGCCAATTTTTCAAACTCCAATTCCCTGTCCCTCGCACGCTCTTGTGCCTGAAACTCACGCTCTTGCATCTGAAATTTCATCTGTAATGCTAACAATTCTTTCTGTTGATCAAATGTTAACTCAGTGGACCCAGATGCAACCCCAACGGATATTTTAGGGACAGACATTTTACCCTTTAGTATGCCCCTTTGAATTAATGTATTCTGTAAAGCCTCCACTACGTCCTGTTTCTTTGCTCGGCCTTTCACCACCTCAAGCTTAACCTCATAATGTTCCACAACCTTCCACAGTTGTTCCTTCGTTAACTGTAACAATCCATCGACCGACGGAGCTGCCACAAACTCCTCAAAAACATCCATAACTCAATATAATCAAATAACCAATATTAACCAACCCTAACAAACGGGAATCTCCCCTCCTATTACAAACTCCTCCTATAAACTACTCCCATATCAGCCATAATCTTCAGCCCATTTAAAGCGAGTAACTGTGCACACATACAAAACAGAAAAGTAACTAACATACTTCGTAAGAGCTGCCCCGCATCTAACTCAGTAATGACTGACTAACCACTCAGCTAGTCTTCAGTGCGTTCACATGCAACTCTTCCACCAAGCAAATGCCTGGTGGCGCCCCCGCGTTCAACACACCAAAAATAACAAACGAAAACAATAAACAAGCGTTAAGCGCTTCTACTCCTAGCACGGGGGTTCACGTATAGCTCTGATGGTATCTAAACCACCCGCCCTACCTATCCTTCTCTGCTTTGCATAGAACACAGCACTCACCAAACTCCAGCCGAAGATCACAGCCAATACCAAGAGTTACGTCCTTGTCAGCACAGTCGGACGGCCAGCTCCCCCTCGTCACCAGCACCCAAACCAACGTACCAAATATACTAAACAATACATTACATCCAATCCAACAAAAACCCAATAACTATAAACAATAACCATGCGGGTCTCCCAATATAGAGTTGGACAAATCCAACAATCCAATCCCGAATATCAACTATGAAAAGGGAGAGAATATTGCTCTCACCAAATTCAATCCCGGACGAGCACCCAATTTGTTACGCTTGCCTGGCTCAGGACAAGGTGACAAAAAGGGAGACGACACATGGATAACAATAATAGGAGATTTATTAAAGTATATAATATTGAATTGAAATAATGATAACGTAAATAGTAACAACAACCCAAAAATGGCTGCTGGTCGACAAGGAAGAGAGCGAGTCCATCAATTTGACCCCCTCTTAAAGTTCCTGGGACAATCAGGATGATCACCTTCACCTGTGCCCATCAGGAACCAAGAGAGAGGGTCAACAAGACAACAGATAATTGGCGCCCACTGGTGGTACCAGTGTGGATCGTCACAGTATGTGTGTGTGTGTGTGTGTGTGTGTGTGTGTGTGTGAGAGAGAGAGAAAGAGAGAGCATCACGATGTCCAGTATGCTTATACATGCATAAGAATCACAAATAAAAGGAAACAATTATGACTGTCCATGAGAATTCAATCATGATAAGCAATGGATTTTATTTCACTGAATATGAATATACAAATAAATATGCAACGTTTTAACATAGGGTCACATTAGTGTTGTAGGGACAGCACCACCACTAACACATCATTTACATCAGACAAAAGAAATGAAGGAACTTGTACATCATTGTTTTTTGATTGTGATACATACTGTACCTTCAGATCAAAACAATGGGGGAGGAGAATGACTACAGCACTCCAAAATATTGAATAAAATATTTCAACTGGATCGAATTATTCAAATTGACAAAAATGACTCCAGAATCACTCAATACAATGCAATGTTTGTTGTTGTGTGATGTATTGTTGTGTGTATTGTTGTGCGTTGTTGTGTACTGTTGTGTGTTGTATTGTGGTGTATTGTTTTGTATTGTTGTGTGTATTGTTGTGTGTTATATATTGTTTCAGAAAAGAAATCAATAAAATGCACACAAAAAAGGACAGGTAACAACAGTCTCTAGAACAGTGTCCTCTACCTGAGGTGCAGGACGGTACGGTGGCTGTGTTGAGACACACAGAGCAAGACTGAGAAAGAGGCCCAGCAGTGGGTGCCAACGTGGCACAGACTGGCACTATGGAGCTGGGCATCTGATCAGCACGCGCGGTTTACTGTAGCCTCTGTTCTTCTGTGGGAAAGCCAATACTTCATACAGTTATTTGCATAACATTTACATGACTCTATCCAGGTATGTGTATGTGTGGGGTAGGCAGGACAAAAGCAGGTTTGTAATGTTCTCTAGTGTTTAATGGCCCATGTAGTTAACAGCGTTCATGCACATAGATCATATGTACATAATTGAATTCATGTTAATTTGGAAATCATGTCACAATGTCCCTGTGTTGTTTTGGACACGGAAAGACACAAGGTGGATGTGAAATGGCACTTTGCATCATGTGTTGGTTGTGAGACGGAGCTGAAAGAATGAAGACGTTTGTACATCGTTGCAATTATTTGAAAGGGTTCAAGAGTTTACAGAAAAGTGATTGAATCCATGTTGCAGCGGTTAGACATCTAGAAAGCGTATTGAGCAAAGAAACAGACTTATGCCGTTGACAGGTACAGTATGTGCACGTAATTTCTTGACTCCTACCGAGTTTGTGGCCGAGATGGGATGCATTTGACAACCGTTGTTGTCAGCGTTGTACGTGTGGAAGGCTGGGAGCACTATAGCCACACCAGGAGCTTAGCGGCCCAGTCACCAGGGTGGCAGAGGGCAACATTCACATGTCCTTCCTACCCACAGCAACGGTATCCCCTCTCCGCTCACACAGAGAACCCCAACAGAAAAGCTGAACACATTTCTCTCCCTCTTTCTGTTGCCTCCTTTTATAATTAACAAGAGGGGGATATAGAAACCGCCAACAGTTCCAGGGCTCTGAAAGGGCCGTTGGTGGTGGTGTTGGCCCGCTCCCCCACCTCCGCATTCACACGCTGAGGCTGTGCCACCCTGAGCACCATGCCGGCTCTGAAAGAGAGGCGCGGAGCCTCTGTCTCTCTCTCTCTCTCTCTCTCATCTCTCGCTCTCTCGCTCTCTCTCTCTCATCTCTCTCTCTCTCCCTCTCTCTCTCACTCTTTCTCCCTCCCTCTCTCTCTCCCACTCTCTCTCCCTCCCTCCCACTCTCTCTCACTCGCTCCCACTCTCTCTCACTCGCTCACTCTCGCTCGCTCTCTCTCTCACTCTCTCTCCCCCCCCTCTCTCTCTCTCCCTCCCTCTCTCTCTCTCCCACCCACTCTCTCTCTCTCCCTCCCACTCTGGCACTCTCTCTCCCTCCCACTCTCTCTCCCTCCCTCCCACTCTCTCTCTCTTGCTCTCTCTCTCACTCACTCTCCTCTCTCTCTCTCTCTCTCCTCTCTCTCTCCCTCCCTCCCACTCTCTCTCTCTCTCACTCTCTCTCCTCTCTCTCTCTCTCTCTCCTCTCTCTCTCTCTCTCCCCCTCTCTCTCTCTATCTGACCAGGAGACAGTTGGACAATAACTCCACTGTGTGACTTCCTCCTCTCACAACTCAAGCTCCCCCGGGAGCCACAGCTACACACCGACCAGCCATGAATGGACCCCACTGTTAACTCACCACACAGGGAGTGGGCCTGACTAAATATTGGGCTCTGTGTTATTTTTGTATAGTGTCCTACTTAACCAGTGTGTGTGTGTGTGTGTGTGTGTGTGTGTGTGTGTGTGTGTGTATTTGTGTGTGTGTGAGTGTGTGATGCACTCAGTCAGTTTATGACCGTTCCTGCTGGAAAGTCTCATTTTGTAGACCCGTTGGATCCTCCTCAGGTGCATGGGCGTTGTCACCCTCCAGATAATACACTCCTAGCAGACCTTAAGACTGCAAACTGTTTCCAGGTTATTTAAGATGAAATGAAAAATGTGTTGCCTGTTGTTATAGATGATGATAAGACAGCAAGTTAACCTTAGATTAGATTAATTTGCTTAATTCAGTTTCAAAAGGTGAAGTAATAAATAAGATGAACTCATTATATCATAATAGATAACTTGTCTGATGCCTACTCACATCCAACGCTACATTATAAAGGCCTATATATAATTATAATTAGACTCAAATACTTGGAAGAGTTTGAATTGTGATTTAATGAAAACAAAAGTTGGTTATAATGTTAATCAATGTTAATAATATGTTACAGAGAAACTCAGATAACTATTATAAGTAGATTATGAAACATATTATTTTTATTTTCTATATAACTGAGTCATTTGTATTCACATCACAACATCAGTAATTGTATCACAGGCATTGGTAATTAGCATTTATTCTTAAATTCAGAATAAAGTCATGCAAAATGTCAGAATATTGTTACAGTAATTATGATCAAATATCTGTTCAATCTCCCCCATTTCACCCGTACCAGGATATCAAAATATATCAATATCAACAACCAAGCCATAGCTACTGTATAAACGACACGCTGCTCTGAAAAGAGCGCTGGAGAATGGTGTCAAATTGTATCTTTGCATCTTTTCTAATGCTCTAAGAGGAATACAAATGCAGTATTATTTTTGGTAAATATTTCCTGTAGTCTCTTTGTAGTCCCACATTGTCATAGCTTACCCTCCCATGTCACCAGCCCTTACAAAAGCTCCAGAAATAGCACAAAAAGTAAATGATTGATGAGAGCTTTTGAATTATATTTTGGCACAGGTTATTCTCTTCGACCTTCAGAATAGCTTTTGTATTGTACCAATGATTCAAATATGAATTACAGTAGTGATGGTAGAGAAATTCAAGAGTTGCTTTTGTTTTAAAATGAATTACATAGTATAATAATTATATAATACCTTTTTGAAATAATATCTTCTTGTATTGTTTCTTAACACTGTACACTGAAAACCCAATTATAGTCGCCATTCTACTACCGCGCACTTATTCAATTAGGTCTATTTTAGTTTATCTTCGTAGTAAGATTTTATGCAACTTGCACAATACAACACAGAAAATATCATATAAGATATATGATAGAAATATGGTATGAGACTTATGATTCCACAACTACAAAGGCTGAACTATAACGCTCAGAAACGTATCGAACAAATGAAAATGCTAAAACAATTGACAGCGCTGGATGAGAGCTAAATTAAAGTCAATAATAGAGTCACCATTTGAACTCCATCTATTCAGAAATATTAAATCATGATTTGTCATAATGGCTCAAACTTAAAAGCTCTCTCTTCATCAGATATCGTTTATCTTCTGGTACTGTATTGAAAGTAGTTGAGTTTTTTATCACATTGACACAGCTGAGTTAATTTCATTTGCAGATTAGACTATGTCTCTGTCGGCCACGGGCTCTGCGAGTTTAGCCACTCAGTCTTCTCTGATTACAATGTTGCTCTGTTCTCGGGAATGAGCTGTATTTAATAGCCCTTCTCAAATGTTTTATATTTTCACCTGAGCTGCATTTATCAAGCATAAATATCGAACTTAAATCAAAGTTGCAAAACGTCAACAACAACAAAAAAGTAGTTGCAGTGTGCAAATGTTTTACAACATTTTAAAACCAACTTGTCTTAATCTGCTGTTAATGAATGCAGGATTAGTATGTCCTGATACATCAAATGTACAGGACCATGTGATCATGAATGAATCAATGAATCATACTCGAGGTAATGCATGTAGCGTCATTCAGCTTATGACTCAACTGCGTGGGCTCTGAAAATCAATTCAGCTGCATTGAGGAGGGCCACTTCTTTTCCAACAGGATATACTCTATTGTTTCTGGGGCGATTGGCCATAGTGGAGCAGTCAAACATCATTAAGAGAGAACACGAGTCGCTCTCTACCAGAGTACATTAGCAGTACTCTGTGCTTGTTCACCCTGGGCCTACAGTATACTTCACGAAATATGAACACGGTCACATTCTGAAAAAGCACTGACGATTTCATGATTCAGAAAAGTGTAATATTTTTATTATTCAATACATACAGATACTTATAGCAATACAGTGAGAGATTGTGTGTTTATTCCAGGGAGAGATATTGATCTTATGTGCAAAGGCTCATGGAATTCATTAAAACGACAACATTTAAAAAATAAAAAATAAAGAATTTACATGAGCGATTGTCTTGAGTCGAAATGAGAGCACATCCATGCTTTGAGAATTACAGTAAGTCATAGTTGTCGTCGACAGTACACACTTTGAGACACCAGGAATACGCAGTCTTGTTTACAACAAATGCAATGTATGAGTGGGAACACGTCCAAACCTATGCGCTGCTGGATGATTCAGCACCATTATGCTATGGACAGCACCCTGACTTGCTCAGTACAAAGTGTTGCGTGCGTGCGTGTGTGTGTGTGTGTGTGTGTGTGTGTGTGTGTGTGTGTGTGTGTGTGTGTGTGTGTGTGTGTGTGTGTGCGTGCGTGCGTGCGTGTGTGTGTGTGTGTGTGTGTGCGTGTGCGTGTGCGTGTGTGTGTGTGTGTGTGTGTGTGTGTGTGTGTGTGTTATGTTTTGAATAATTCCTCGTTTTAGGCTATACAATTACTGATGGCATATTTCAAGACATTGAACTGCATAAGTACATTTTCTTGACAACAAAATAGATTTGAAAGTGTCACATTTCCAAAATATTCTAATCACTCCCTCTACTACAACAAACTGTTGTTAGAAGGAAACGAGGAATTGTACTGAAAGAACAAGCATGCATCATAAATCCATAGCATAACATATTTTTGGAGGTTTAATATTATTTACAAATAGGCTGCTATTTTATGACTGACTTTATTCTGATGGACTGATCGAAATTCATGTTGAGAGAATAATGTTCATGCCTATGCCTCTTGACAAAGAGGAGGCTTTTAGTCCTGGACACTTGCCAAACATCGCACCTTCCTCTTGCCCGGGGTGCATTAACAGTATAGCTGGCAGTGTTGAAGGAGTAATTATGTTTAAAAGGGGCCCACTACGTGGTAAAAGCTGTAGCAGCAGCACTGAGAGCATTTATAAAATGAAATTACATAAAAGAACATCGTGTATTTTAATAAAGCTTTATAAAGATGAATTGATGTTGAGCACATTGCTTTATGCGGTGACAGTAAATCAGAGTAATCGAGACACGTGCAGGGCCGTGCCATAACCGGATTGAATAACGCCGTGATGTATTTCATCCCACAACACAGACTGTCATAACTGGGACTGCATGTGGCCAAACTTAAATTACATTTCGTTTGAACCGAATGCAAATGGCTATTTGGCCTATCTATACTATACTATACTAAAAACATGTTAGGCCTATGGATCACATACATACTACATGTTTTATAACAGTCAACTATATGGACTATAGCCTATAGGGCTAACAGTGTTGTTAACAGTAGGCCATTAGATATTTGGACAATATGTTTTATAGGATAATGTCTCAGACAAGTTACAAGTAGGCCTATTGAGGTAAGCTGACAATGCGCGCCTGCACCCGTCATTTAGATCTACAGAGAGCACGAATTAGTCCATGTCAAGTGTCTCTAAGAATATACAACTTCTTCGTCAAAGCTAGCCTAGGCTAGGCTAATTCGAAACATTCTAAGATGGGCTGCACTAAGATGTACTGACTCTTTCAACTTTTTGTCCAAATGTAATTAAATACATTACAATGTTTTATCGAATGGGTCCAGATTACACAATGTAACTGCCGTGATGCGTGCCATAGTTGACATGTCTCCTCTGTCCACCAGCCCTCAGCTCGAGCTTCGGTGTTCAACTCAACTCCAAAACTGTGCACTTCTAGAATACAACAGATACATCGTCTCTCCTGAGGAGGTCGCCTTTGCTCCTATAGCACACGTGTGTTTAGGCTGCCTGCATCAGTATTTCTGTCGTAAATATTCGGTGATTTTGATTTTTTTTTCTCTGACTGAGACATTGTTCCTATTCCCAACATGCAATGAAATTACAGACATTTAAATGAAATGAAACTGCAGTGAAACAGTACATCAAACATCTGACCATTTAAGATCTGTCTCTCCTCCTCTCCATCTGCCCCACCCCCTCTCTCTCTCTCTTTCACACACACACACACACACACACACACACGCACACACACACACACACACACACACACACACACACACACACACACACACACACACACACACACACACACACACACACAGGGGGTACATGTCTATCGATAAGTCACTCCCTAGGTGTTCATTGTGCCACAAGATTTAAGGCATTTTATCATCTTCAGATTCTTGTTAATAGACACTGACAGACATATTTTCTTCCATTCATACCATTCAATTTGTGTTTTCATTTGCATCAAATGAGTTTGATCTCAGTTGTCTTTGTACTCTACTGTCCCCAGTATTGTATTAACAGTTCCCACCGCTCCTCTTCTTCCACATTTTGTCCTACTCTGACAAGCCCTTATATGCGGAAAGTCTTTCCAGGTGCACATGTGCGTGAGTGTGTTTGTGTGTGTGTGTCCGACTGTCCGTGTGTGTGTGTGTGTGTGTGTGTGTGTGTGTGTGTGTGCACTTGGCTTGCACTTGCGCGCGCCTTTGTGCCTGCGTGCCTGTATTAGAGTGTGTGTGATTGGTTATAGTGGGACATAATTTGCGACATATGTAAATAGTGTTGAATCCTACCCACGACAGGGTCGCTCTGTGGCACGGCTCTTCTGAGGCCGAGGCGAATACATAGCCTCAGTGACGTTTCCTTTTTTTGTTGGATTGATCTGAAAAGACTGAATAGTTGGGAAAACCGTTCTAATTATATGGAAGCACAGCTTATTTAGGTGATGAAAAGGGACTTGTAGTGTCATAGCAGCCCCTTAAATTTGCCAAATAAGGAGCGGTAATGATGAGGTGAGAAGCAGTGAATGCCTAAAACAAACTATAGAGGAGCTCCACTAAAGCAGCCAGGGGCTTAAGATATATTAAATTACCATGATTAGGACTTTAGGCATGGTTCAAGCCCGGTTGAGAGGCTGGGGAGCCTGAAAGTGGTGCTATTCATGTCTAGGGAGATGGGTCAATAGGTCGGGGAAGTTCACAGGACCTGTTTCTATTCTTATGCTAACACAGAATACAGGCCCTAATGCTCACTGGCTTGGAAGATATAAATGATTGGGCAATAATCTGCGGTCCTCCATAGCAGGGGGAGCTGCTCTATAGCTAATTGCGGTCTGCCTGCTCTCCATTCAGGGAAACAGGCCGTAATGATGTGGGTGAAAGACTGGGCCGTTTTTTCCCTCCTTTCCTCTCCTCTTTTTCCACATTGCTGTTTGAGAGGTAGGACCTACATGGTTGTATCTAGATATCAGTGCACCTGGTCCGTCCTGAGATTCCGAACACTACTCCTTTACCCAAGGCTCCCGGTTCTATCGAGTGTATGGCTGCGTTCAGTGAGTCCAGCTGTGTTCTAGTGACAATAAATGCTTCCAGAAGATTCTCATGACGTCGGCTTGATGTTTCCCCCCACCACGTATCATAACCATATCCACACAACATGTGCCTTTTTCCACGGTTCCAAAACACATTTGAAGGATGATGAAGTTCTGTTGGAGGATAAGTACCATGTTCACTCGCCCCCCCGGGACGGTCCTGTTGTTCCTCTAAACAACAGCTTTTAGAGCGCAGCGATGTAACTAGATGAAATTGTAATGACAAGTATTCCATTTATTTACATATCGACACCACACAAAAAAGCCTGTTTTGTTCTCCCATGCCAAGCCTGAAGATTAATTTCTCAGCAATGTAAGTATGAGAGGACCCTCTCAATGCCTGGCGCTTACAATAGGCTCTATCTATCTGCTTATGACAAGCAGAAAATCTGGGCAGAATAAATGAATGAATACAAAATGATCATGGAGTGCCACGTTACAGAACACCTGCAATCAACAGCTCTGCTGTGAGTTCCTCTGGTGAAGGAGGGCTGCTTCTCACGCACGTCTCACACACAGCTAGGCTGGGAGCGCCACGAGAGAGAGGCCCTCCATTACACGTGTTAACATACTGAATCCTGCTCCACTCAGATTTCACCACAAGCAACCGTAGAGGGGAGCCTATGACTGGGTAATAATCCTGTGTTATGGATACATCTAGAATATACTCAATCAATGAGGTCTGAAATGATATACGTACACAATTTGTATTCATCGATAGGCCAATAGCGTGTTCGTGTCATATCCAAATGTTCACCACATTTGGCACCGACTCTGTTTGGGCACCATATTGATTCTTCAGAAATTGACATTGATTTGATGGGTTTGGGCATTTTGGGCATTTTGAAAGTGCTGAAATATGAAATATAAACTCTCTTACAGTGTAACCTTTCCGAATGGTTTAGGCTTGTGATTACCCATTATGACTGATGGAAATGTGAAAAACCTACAGTATATTTCATCGGCCTCCCTTGTTAACCTTTTATGACACCTTCATCATCAAACAGCATTTGATGATAACACGTTCAATGTCACTCAAAAAAGGAATTCATGTCAGCTCCTGTCAATGGAGTTCATTGGCCACTGGGGAATAGATGGACAACCCACTTCAACTCCGGTCCTCACCCTTGACCCCTTGGCTGCCAGGGGACCCTGGGGAGATGCTTTAGAACACTGACATCTAGGATGCTAACAGGTCCCTCTCTAAATAACCTTCCTATTTAAATCATTGTAATCCTATACCAGGTGTGCTGTACTGTTTTATTTCATTGACAAATACAACAATGAGGAATATTCGTGTGTTTCAAGATCTCATCTAAAAAATGTTGACCTTTTGCAGCCTCCCCCTCGACGTCAGATCCGCCCAGAGCATCGAGGCTTTTAAAAAATTAGCAAAAACACACTTTTCTCCCTGGCCTTTGACCTGAGGTGAGCCCGCCTCCCGACACTGCACTTTTTGTACTTTTATTTCTGCACTTGCATTTTGTATTGCATCTTGTTTTTAGTGTATTTTCATCTGTTGTTTCTCTTTTACTAGTGTTTTCTGTTAAGCACTTTGGGTGGCTCTTTTTGGCGTTGTAAAATGTGCTATATAAATAAACATTACTTACTTACTTACTTACTTACTTACTTATCATGAAACACATCTTACATGTGTGCTCTGTCTATTTTAAATCTATTCTTCATTGCTAAAATGATTCGTTCTATACCAGACCATAATCCAGGTTTCCGAACACATATTAGCCTGTGTACAAGCATGTGCCTCTTCATTTGTCTTTGTAGGGACAAGCTGCCCTTTGACCCCTTAAGTGGACAGGTCGCGACCCTCTCTGTCCCTGGTTGGTGCACCCCTCTGTTGGGCAGATGACATAGGTGATTTAAAAGCAATAATCACCAATAGACTCAAACTCAGCTGATTAATGCATCCTGATATTACATTTAACTATTAAGCTTTTTTATCCAGTTAATGTTGACTGGGAAGAGAATAGTTTTGATCTGTACTGATATACTGTTGATCTGACAGTATATACATTTTTATTTTTTCATTTTTTTAAAGCAGCCAGAGAATGCCATTTGAATGTAGTAGCTACATTTGTGTAGGGTAACAAAGTGATAAACAATAACTTTTTAATATTCTATTTTCTATTTCAATACAAATTGAATACATTTCACTACAACGTTACTTCTTTGCTAACTGTACTACGTTGTTAGACCTAACTGCCTTGTAAATCATTCTTTTGACATTTTCTGTAGCAAGCACTCTATTTAGACAATCTATTCTTATAGCTTTAAAAACATGTTGATTTGGATCAATGAGACTACAATACTGAATTGGAAAAGTTCTCAGATGTATTGCCTTAATCCGTGGCATAGCCTATTCTAAAATAATATCAGCTCAAAATATCTCTGTGAAATCTTATTGTACTTGATGGATGGCATTGGTTACGAAAGTAGGCTACAGACTTTACCGAGTTTACCGAGATTGGTGTTAACTTTAGATCTGCTTCGGATCGTCATTTGAGGTATTCTGTTATCAAGACCCTTGGGATTTGTTTCGGGTCAATCTGTGACCAAATGTCAGTGACCTATGCAAATGCCTTTCATGTGGTCTCGACCATAGAGGAGATGACCTGCCGTAAGGTAGTTGTCAGACATCATCAAAGCTATTTATGCCCACTAGCTTGAAACAAGACGCCACAAAATAGAATAATTGTTTTCTTACCTTAGAGGACCATTCGAAAATAGTTTGGTTCATTCATACATTATATATTAATGTGTGCATTATTTAGCGATTATATCTTCTGTTGTTTTAGGAAGCGATAGCTGTCCATATTAAATCGTCGGTCTTATTTTCCCTCGGTCAATCCACAGTGAAGCTTGCAGGGAGGAAACACCACTTGCTTGTTTTGAACGGAGAAGTCGGTGCGATCCAGTCTGGAGTCAACTGGCGAATGAGTGGCGATACTCTATACAATTAAGACCAATTACACCGTCAAAACAACGTCGTGTGGGTATAGAGTCAGTCAGCTGCCCATACTTTACCTCACACTCTCAAGTCTCTCAGCTAACTTTGACTTTCTTTCTTTCTTTCTTTCATTGATCTTTTACCTTTTCTTGTGCAGCGCCTGTCTTGGATTCCTCATGCATTAGATCGTTAAGACTCAATATTATGATTGAATATTTGCTGCACGACTGTAGGTACACTCTTCACTGTACACTCTTCACTGTACACTCTTCAGCTACAATTATCCACATGATTGTGTTCTTCGACGTCTCTTCCCTATTTTGGGGCTGAAAGACAACCCTTACTCTGTCATAGACATAACTAATAAATACTATATATATATATATATATATATATATATATATATATATATAATAGTTAAACAAGTTTGACGTTGCCTAAATGTCTATGTAAGTATGACTCATTATATTACTGATTTGTATCATCATGAAGAAAAGATGAATCAGCTACATCATTTGCAATGGAATAAGCTACGCTATACCAAAACACTTTACATAAGTGGATGGATGCGTCATAAAGTTGCGTCATTCATGTATATGATAATCATTATGGACGAAAACGCAGTTCTGTCTCATAAGCTGTTTTCCGTCACCACGCTGTGCTGTCCAAGGTCCTGACATCCTGTACTAACATTTACGTAAAGTCACATGTTCTCCTCTGACTGATTGATACTGACTTCAATTCAATCATTTATGTTCAATGAAAACACAACAAGATCTCTTGAAAATATGGTTTATTATCTGTGCAAAATCATTTTAATCAGCAACACAAATTGTCTGGTCAACAATGAATTATAAATTAAAACCTGTGCTTTGTCCAATTCTTTACCACACTGAAATGTTCAGTAGTGGCTATCACTCTGAACAATTACAGTTACAAGGGGATAATATGACTGTTTCATAATTTTTCAATGCATCTTACATATTTTTATGTGGAACATTATTAGATGTATACATTGTCATTATTCTTAAGCAATGTCTTTATTTTCCTTCACATTACAGTAAAACAGTTGAAAGGAGAGTGAGAGAGGGTAAGTCGGTCCCATTTATTTGCATAGAATAGTCAGGTTTATTCATAGAGTAGTCAGGTTTATTCATAGAGTAGTCAGGTTTATTCATAGAGTAGTCAGGTTTATTCATAGAGTAGTCAGGTAAGGGAAGTGTAAACAGTTCACACATTAAGGCGCTGCTCTCCTGTGTAGCACACTCAGAACAGTACAGCAGGGACCAAATAACATGTTGTCCCCCCCACACACACACACACTGCATTGTACTTTACTGTAAGTATGTAAGAGCTCCTTACACTCTCTTCATTACACTCTCAGCAGGGGACAAACATTAATTAAAAATGTATTCCCTAATTGCAATATATCTGCAGATATAACCCTAACCCTAACCCTAACTTCAGCAAACATTGTCTTTAAATACCACGGGTGATTTTTCACAGTGTTCTCAGTTCTCTGTTTTTGATCCCAATGGAGTGAAGACAAAAGGGCTTCCTTTGGCCGATGAATTCAAATCTCTTCCTGTGATTGGCTATGTTCTTCCTGTGATTGGCTATGTTCTTCCTGGTGGTCTTCAGCCACTCCTAGACAGCGAGAGTCAGGGCAGGGGGAGGAGTCAGGGCAGGTGGAGGAGTCAGGGCAGGGGGAGGAGTCAGACCAGGAGGAGGAGTCAGGGCAGGGGGAGGAGGAGGAGTCAGGGCAGGTGGAGGAGTCAGGGCAAGGGGAGGAGTCAGACCAGGAGGAGTCAGGGCAGGGGGAGGAGTCAAGGCAGATGGAGGAGTCAGGGCAGGAGGAGCAGGAGGAGTCAGGGCAGGGGGAGGAGTCAGACCAGGTGGAGGAGTCAGGGCAGGGGTAGGAGTCAGACCAAGTGGAGGAGTCAGACCAGGTGGAGGAGGAGGAGTCAGGGCAGGTGGAGGAGTCAGGGCAGGGGGAGGAGGAGGAGTCAGGGCAGGGGGCGGAGTCAGGGCAGGTGGAGGAGTCAGGGCAGGGGGAGGAGTCAGTGCAGGTTGAGGAGTCAGACCAGGTGGAGGAGGAGCAGTCAGAGCAGGGGGAGGAGGAGGAGTCAGAGCAGGGGGAGGAGTCAGACCAGGTGGAGGAGGAGGAGTCAGACCATGTGGAGGAGGAGGAGTCAGGGCAGATGGAGGAGTCTGTTGTTGTTACACCACGTCAATCAGGACCTGGAGACACACAGAGCAGAAGCAACATGTTAATCACCCATGTCACATGAAATAACAGAGAGCCACATGAACACCTTATTGGCTGACTGGACAAGTGTGCATGGTCAGAGCGTTGCTGGGAGACCCTGTAGTGGTAATGGGGTTAGCAGGTGAGGGTTAGTACTTCTGGAAAGTAGTATGAGAGAAGAAGAATGAATGATACAAAATAATTGTAAACTTCCGCAATTATTTACTATTTACACAAGGTAGTGTATATACTAGATATATATACTTTTTCTATACATTATATATACTGTGTATATAACATGCAGTTTCATGCCTCAGGAGGGAGCCGGATGTGAGCTGGTGACTGGAGGGCTGCTGGCATTATCTAAGGTGCCTACCACCACCCGTGTGCCCTTGAGCAAGGCACTTAACCCCTAACTGCTCCAGGGGCGCTGACTATGGCTGCCACTGTGCCCAGAGCAAAACATACATTTCGTATTGTGCAATGACAAAAAGGTTGAATCTAATCTAAAATATATATTGCTTAATAGTTTTTATGCCTTGAATAGCCAGAAAACCGTGGTCGTAGAAGTGTTATGACCAATTGTACTACAATAACGCGCTTCGTTTTTCCAAGGGATGCTCAAAAACTTTGAAGCATTGTGAGTTTGCGTTATATTCACGTTTTACAATAACGCCAGTGTGTGCTGCTTCCTTCTTGTCTGTCACCAACTGAACAACTAATCCACCTACCCATCTACCAGCCTCTCATCAAGCTTGGCATCCAAGCGCAGGAGCACCATTACCAATCTCCCCAAATTATTTTTATTTTTATTATTTTTTTAGGTTTCTGGACCATTTAATTCCACTGGGGGGACTTGGCCAGACCCTTTCTCTGTCAATTATCACCCTTTCCCTTATTCAAGCCCCCTTTCTTTCTCTTCTTTGCCTTTACAATGTGGGATCTCTCTCTTTTTCTTTTTTTTATGTTCTCTCATATCTTTTTTTTCCCGCCGTCCCCCCCCCCCAGCCCCTCAGACAGCATGCAGCTTATGCAAATCATCAGCCTTTTATGCTCAGTACTCGTCCTCAGACCTGAATGAGACCTCAACAAAACACACACTCGCGCACACACACACACACCCACACACACGCGTGCACGCACCCACACGCGTGCGCGCACACACACACACACGCACACACACACACATATTGCACACACACACACACACACACACAAGCACAAACACACACTCACACACACACATACACTCTTCTCTCGTTCCCTCGCTTTCCCTGTCTCGCATTCTCACATTGTTCATTTGAAATGTACAAACACACACACACACACACACACACACACACACACACACACATAGCCCTCAGTGTTTTCACTCCAGGTCTTTAGCACTCATTGCTCTCCATCTGGGAAGGTCTGGAAGGCTGAACCTGTCTGGCTAGGCTCCTGGTCTGGACCTGAACCTGTCTGGCTAGGCTCCTGGTCTGGACCTGTCTGGCTAGGCTCCTGGTCTGGACCTGTCTGGCTAGGCTCCTGGTCTGGACCTGTTTGGCTAGGCTCCTGGTCTGGACCTGTTTGGCTAGGCTCCTGGTCTGGACCTGTTTGGCTAGGCTCCTGGTCTGGACCTGTTTGGCTAGGCTCCTGGTCTGGACCTGTCTGGCTAGGCTCCTGGTCTGGACCTGTTTGGCTAGGCTCCTGGTCTGGACCTGTCTGGCTAGGCTCCTGGTCTGGACCTGTTTGGCTAGGCTCCTGGTCTGGACCTGTCTGGCTAGGCTCCTGGTCTGGACCTGTTTGGCTAGGCTCCTGGTCTGGACCTGTCTGGCTAGGCTCCTGGTCTGGACCTGTTTGGCTAGGCTCCTGACTGGGATAACAGGCTGAGGCAGGGGGCAGGAGGCAGGCTGAGGCAGGGGGCAGGAGGCTGAGAGTGCTGCTGCTGCTACTGTCCGAGACAGGGAGGGAGGGAGGGCCGGAGAGGGGAGTAGAAAGAAGAGGTGAGGGAGTGAGTGATGGTGAGGGAGGGATGGGTGGACTGAGTTAGCAATGGAGATGGGGGGGGTGGAGGGAGGTGGAGGGGAGGGAGAGTCTGATGAATGTAAAATAGTCTCTGTGATTCTGTGTTCCCAGGCTCTTGGCTGTGTGTGAGGGGACCACGGGGGGTGGGGGTGGGGGTGGGGGGTGGGGTTGCAGGAGGGAAGGGGGGGGGGGGGCAGGGTGCCTGTGCCCAGCTGTAGGGGGGGGACCTGAGGGACTCCTCTCTAACACTCTGACAGGCTGTCCCATTCACCACCACATCGCTGGGCCCACCAGCCTGGCTGCCATAACAACACCACAGCCCCTCTGTCATAGCAACGCCACGGAAACGCCACAGAACACAACAGGGGGGGGAGGGGGGGGAGGAGGGAGGGCTGACAAAAGTGGATGAAGAAGTAGTGAATCTGAATCGAGGGGAGTCTAGACATTCCCACCGCAGTGAACTTGAACTTGACAGACAGCTTCTATGTTCACATGCCAAGTGCATGACGGGCAGCTAGGGACTTCCAACACGCACAATAGGGGTGTGGCCTACCACCCCCTCTGGGACCCCCTGGGAGAGATGGTGATTTATAGACCACAAGTGCCACAAAAGTGTGGAGTAAAGTATTCTTCTTCTCAGTGTATTCCCACGAAAAAACGAGCTTGATGCAACGACTCGATACTTAACGTTCGGTGAACCGTTTCCGACTAAAAAGTCGTCAGTCGCTCTCTGATTCCACATGCATGAAGCGAACACACCGTCGCCCAGAGCCGCGCTGCGAGCCGACCTGATCTGTCCAGACTTAAGCCTGGGAGGGGTGGTTGGGCTGGGCCGTGTGAGGGGGCCTGGGAGGGGTGGCTGGGCTGGGCCGTGTCTGAGGGGGGGTTCGGGGCTCCGCGCGGCCACTGGGCCGTGGGAAAAAAAGACATGTGAAAGGTCCCCTGTCGCCGTTACAAAGCTGAGAACAAGCCTTGGTGGGATAATCGCGTTTATCCCCAGATTAAGACGGGATCGCAGCTGAGGTATCCTCACGGGGGAGGGGGGGCGGGGGGCGGGGGGCGGGGGGGAGAGGGGAGCGTAAAACATACAACCTCCATCAAACAAAGCTCGGGGTCGGCCGTGGCGTTTAGTCCCCCCTTCTCTGGCCCGGAGAGAGCCGAACAACTTCCAGGACGACTTTGTGCTTTAACACACAACTGTTACCGACTTTGTGTTTACCGACACCAAGTCAGAATCCCCCCACTCTGTAAGTTGTTATTTATTCTGTGAGGGGGGTCATGGGGGCCGAAAGACGGTTGCGGTTTTGATATATATCTATTTTTTTGTCCAGTTTTTTAGGGACTGTGTTCATGGTTCACAAAAGGATGAGATATGGTTTCCACATAAATGCAAGGCACCAGTTGAGGTGTTGTACCTGAAGCCGCCACCAGACCGCTCTTATCTCCTCCTCCACTTTCAGCTCTCTCAAACTTGACCTCCAAGGAGGAGGTGGCGGAGAAGAGCTTACGTACAGCGACACTTTGAAAAAGAAAGAAAACTAATTTTACAGTCTTAACCTTCCACGTCTGATCCGTATCTGGCGGTCTTTATTTCAGTGGAGTTCCAGGCCGGGGAGGGAGGGAGGGAGGGAGGGAGGGAGGGATAGAGGGATAATAACCGGTGGATGCAGACAGCTCCCAGACCTCTGGTCACCCTCGCTATTAACATGCCAGCTGCAGCCGCCGCCACATGGCAACACAGACAGCCCTGCCTCAGACAGTACAGAGTACCACAAACACACACACATACACACACACACATGCACACACTCTCACACACACACTCACTCACTCACTCACACACATACACACACACACACACGCACACACTCTCACACACACACTCACTCACACACATACACACACACACACACACTCTCTCTCACACACACACACACACACACACACACACACTCTCTCTCACACACACACACACACACACCACCTCACTACTACATGTGCTATTACTATGAATGACTAAGCCAACTCTGTCAACACTAATGACACAAACACAATTTGCCCATAACACTTCAAGCTCAAGTTCAAAGCCAATTTAATGTCAGTATATGTGTGTGTGTTTGGTTACTGTGTATTTGTGTACAGTGTGTGTGTGTGTGTGTGTGTGTGTGTGTGTGTGTGTGTGTGTGTGTGTGTGTGCGCGTGTGTGTGTGTGTGTGTGTGTGTGTGTGCGTGCGTGCGTGCGTGTCCCACATGTTCTCTCTATCTTTATTTCTCTTCTGTCCCATGCTCCATCTCTCATGCCTTAGTTCCTGCATACATTATCTCCCATGATGCTCATTGTCTGTATGCCCCTTGGTAAAAAATAAAATAAATAAAACTCTCCCTCTTTCTTTCTCTCTCATTTTCTCTCTCGCTGCATCCTTTTACAGGGTAATATATTGCAATTGCCATTTAATTAATAGCCTGCCTGAATGTGGCAGAAGGGAAGCAGGAAAACAGTCTGCCACAGAGCTCTAATGAGGGACTACGTTTCAATGCCAATTTAAGTCATAAAGCCAAGGTTTACCATAGGAAATATGTTGTTGTGTTTATCCTGATATTCAATAAATATATCTTCGCATCTGGGAATTATAGTAAAGTAAAAAAAAAAAACTACTATAATGTTCGTCAATAAATGTCAATTTACACACATTTATGAGGGGCTGTAACCGCTTGACTATTCTAAAGTGACTTGCCTTTGAGGTAATATCAAAACTCTTTCCATTAAATCCAGATGTAGTCACAATACAGTAATATATTCAGAAAGAATAGCTATTTTAAGGCTTCAAAAGAACTCTCTTGGAGGAAAATACAAGAGGGGATAATTTCTGCATAATACACGCGCACACACACACACACACACACACACACACACACACACACACACACACACACACACACACACACAGAAAAAACAAAGGCCCTCCTTTTCCAGAGGACACTCTCATGGCTGTGCTAATGCAGGCATCTGCCAGTGTCTGGTCTGGGCCGTCTCTCCCACCCCATTACCCCCTGTGTCTCCTCCAGCACCCATGTAGCCACACAATGGTGGGAAAGAGGGGTGGTGGACCTCCGTCAAGTGCTCCCCTCACAAAGCAGCCATTGTGGGGAGGGGAGCCAGGAGCAGAATGATAATATGGAGTCCGTCTACTGTTTACCAACAGGCAGGCAGGCAAAAAGGCAGGCAGGCAGGCAGGCAGGCAGGCAGGAAGGGAGACTGCAGCTGCAACACTCTAAAGCAGACCTGCAGCCCTGGCTCAAAGCTCCCAGCTCCCAGCTCTGTGTTCTGTTCTCCAGAGTCAAGGGTAAACTGCTCCATTGACAGTATATACGGCAAGGTTCCTCATAGTCGTCCCTACGTGGGTTATGTGTATTGTATGTGTGTGTGTGTATCGATGGGGGAAAAAATCCCATCCGGGCACTGTTACAAAACTTCTATTGTCCCTTCTCAGTATGTGTCCTGCCTCACGTATTGTGTCATTCATTTCACTGATAAGTACGTGCTTTTTAATTTGCCAACGTATGTATGTGTGCTATACAACATCGCCAGCCATCGCAGCGAAGATGTCATCTGTGCTGCTTGTCGTGGTTTCTGAAGCAGATTCCAAGCACAACGTCGTAACTGTATTCATCCTCCAAGCTTCTGATTACATACTATCAGCTCCACCCCTCCCCCATCACAGCCGAGTAATTAGGTGTATTTGGAGCAAACAGTCAGGGGGGAAGATGAGGTGTATGTATGCGTGTGAGAGAGGTCGTTTCTCGTTGATCCACTAGGAACTAGGCACAGTATGTAATCAATCCAACGATCCAACAAAAAAAGATAATCAGCGATGTTGACTGATTCCATATCTACTACAATTCTAGCTGAAACAAGACGATATGACTCTAAAGGCTAGCTCAAATAGGAGTAAACCATTTAAGTAAATCGATCAGCATCCCAACTAGACTATATCAGTCCCATGGTCTGAAATGGAACACTCCCTCAGCAGCCACGCAGTAAATGTATTGTATATTACCATCTGTGGGGCAGAGAAGGATCACAAGAGAGCTCTGTCTTACATTAATGCAAAATGGCTGACAGCCATGCTCTGTGTAGAATAGATGCAAAGGCACCTAATCCAGCGAGTAGCTGAATGACTTGACAAACCTCATGTGATTAGCGTTCAAACCTGCAACATTGGCATAACAAAGTATTACAGCTAATAAGCGTCTAGCACCTACCTGGGGAACACACACACACACACACACACACACACACACACACACTCACACACACACACACACACACACACACACACACACACACACACACTCTCACATACACTCACACTCCTAACATCATATGTTCTGAGATTCAAATGCTTTTATGATATCCTTAATAATTGATCATTAGCTTTATTTAAACATTGTGTGTGGTAGTGATTTGCTACGCTAGCGTTGCTTTCTGTGCTGTGTGCCCATCCCTGCTTTCTACGCAGTGTCGCATCTGCAAAAAAAGGCCTTGAGTATATGCAAATCAGGTCGGAGGAGGCCCCTCCCCCCTATGGAGAGGCAGCTTGTCTAATTAGAGCATGCTTGGGTATTAAAGGGACAGTTATCCTTTATTGTAATAAAGGCATGAGAGATAGCCTTTATCATGTTAAAGGCAACATTTCTCTTTGTTATGCTAAAGGTACAGTAATCTCTCTTATGCTAAAGGTACAGTAATCTTTCTTATGCTAAAGGTACAGTATTCTTTGATTATATTGAGGACAGACACAGTGGTTATCATTTATGTACGGCTATAACGTACATGATGTTGAGTGTGTGTGAAAGTAGACTAATCTATGCATGTAGAAGGCTAACCACAGAGTGAACATTGTGCTTGTAATTTCTCCCTGGAATTGGGCGTTTTTTTCCTCAGGGATTGGTTCAACCTAGGCCACACATTCATATCTTTCCTTGCATGATTTTTTAAACAGTATAACATAATGTCAGGTGATATTCTAACCTCAAATAAACCTTTGTGAGATCAGTCAAATAAAAATTGCCTGTTTTTGTGCTACTCGTGCTCCACAGCTTTGTCATTTTGGATTCTTTATTTTCCTCAGATTTATCTTTCCGTTATCTTTTCAAGATTAAACAAATATTTATGCTGATAAGGCTATAATATAACAGTTCAGGCTATATTCGAAAATGACATACAGTAGATTAATTAGCCCTTATGTAGCCCTATGTATCTGATTTTGGCGCTTTACACGATAGGCCTAAAACAAGCAGCTTTTACAGCAGCCTTACAGGTGACTGTAAGGTCAGTTCACCCGTTAGCAGCAAGGAGGTTGCGCTGGTTTTATTTAGCTTTTGAAAAAAAGAATCCCCTAGTTTCCACCTCTCAGTGGCATCATTCTGAGCCTGTCTTGTGTAACCAGCAGCGGCTGCAGTGAGGCATGAGGAGGGCGCTGCTAATGTGCTGCTGTGCCTTTAAATAGGGCTCCGCTCTCTCTCCTCGTTTCTATGCAATTATGTTAATATGCAGAGCTTGTCTGGTCCTCTTCATTAACGGCTGCGGTTGCATCATTGTTTCCTTTATTTGTTATCTCTGTAAAGCCAATCTTTCTGAAACGGGCTACATTTCTTTGGGTTTTATTTTATGCAAATGTATGGTCTTTTGTGGAGGAGCCTGCTGTATAGGCCGTAATGTGAATCCTTTTTTTAATTTATTTTTTTATAATTATGAGCGTTTATTTGTTGGTTTCTATTGCAGCAAATGATCCTATCTCAAGGTCGTGCTTTTGCATCGGTTTGGGTTGGACATCGATTGCTTTATAGACAGACAATTGGTCCTACCTTGAGTGAGTATGTGAATCATTTCTTGTTCAGATGCTGATACAATTTTCGATATCAAAATTATTCTGTAAATGTTGAGATAAAATGTATTTGATATTGCCTTTTAGTCTCTAATGTTAGAGGTAGAGCAATTGAAACAAACGCATATTCATCAAATAACCCATCTAGGAAGCATTTGCTAATTTCCCATGCCATTCATATTCCTAGCTGGTTAACACTATCATTTAGCCAATACTTCATTGTTTTTTCTGTTGCATGGCAACAGCAGTCTAAGCAAGGAAAGCAATGAACTGCCCTGCCTATTAGAACAATTCCATCCTTTTCTGAGACCAAGAGCCTTATTTACAGAGACGCTGGGGCCTACACTTACAGTATATGAGGATACAGCACCTTGAATCCTCTAAAACTATTGCAGAAAAAGATCTACTCTTTGTAAAAAAAAAACATGTATCACATATATTTGAATTAACATTATATTCTAGCAGATGTTTGAGTATGCAGTTGCTGAGATGATAATGAAAACATAAATGTGTAGTATCAGTGCCCTCAGTACAGGGTCTCTAGTGAGCTGTAATCCATGCAGGATCAAAAGTGGACATGGAAGTCACTGCTTTATGATGTGAACATATAACTGTGAAAGCTAATTTAAAAATGTTTAGTAATAAGGATACACAAATTGTAGTCATATATTTTCATTTCGACATGAAACATAGATGGCCAACATCTGAAATTATCATTTGACCGCTATGGATATTTGAAATGAATGAAATGGACTCTTAGCTCTGTGAATGTACTAAAATTAACTAGCAGCACTCTGGATGCTACTCTACCCAGCAGGTAGGCTACTGGCTGTACTCATGAACAAAGCACAACCTTGATTGGTCGAAAACCATGATATATAAAGGCAGAAAATATTAGGCCTAACTTCTTGTACGCCGGTGTTGCCTTCCGGTGCGTTAAGCTATTTTTAGAAGCTTTTTTAGTAAGCTATTTCCCCATCATAAACTACTACAGTATATGAGACTTACAGTAGAGCATATGGATGAATGTGTGCAGGTGGAAGGAGGTAGGTAGGAGACATAGCAGCAGGTTAGGAGACAGACAGTGGGGGAGGATGTTGATTAGAAGCATAATGACCAACCAGTGAACCAGGCCTGAAAGACCTCCTCTCATATGGCCACATGTATGCAACCCCAATTACATACTGTGAAATGTGACAAGGTTTGTGTGTGTGTGTGTGTGTGTGTGTGTGTGTGTGTGTGTGTGTGTGTGTGTGTGCATGCATACCTGAGAAAAATATGTAATGCACTTAATTAGGATGACAAGAGAGATGCATGAAATGTGTTTTGAATAACACCCCCCTACCTTCGATCAACCGGGTGTGTTTTCCAAAAGGACTGACTGACCGTGAGTGTCGAGGGCGAAACTACAAAACAATGACTATTGTCGGTTTAACATGACGCCTTGTTCACATCCCCGAGGTAATGGATGTGGCTGCCTCTCCTCTTGCCCAGGCCTTATTCATGTATTTAATCTCTCCTAAGCCCCCTGCCACACTAGTTAGGCAGATCAGACTGGAGAGGGTTAAGATGAGAGGGCTAATGAGGGGGTGATGAGTGAGGGGGGGGGAGAAACCCTGAAAGAACCAATGATGCAGCCCTACCTCATGCCAACACAGCCATTTTAGGAGCAGCGAGCAAGATTCTCCATCAAGATGGCTTCCATAGCTCAGCCCCCAGTCAGTCACACAGAGTCTCTCTGGCAGCGAGGGGGGGGCGGCTGCCTCCTAACTGGCAGCTCCTTTGTCTCGGTTGGCACTGGGCGGAGGCGTCTCGCCCGGCCCTTTTCTCTGGGGGCACAGATGGCACCAAAGGCTTCCGGTGATGGAGATTTAGGAGGAGAGGGGACAAGGGGGTTGGCCTTATTTTTTTTCCATCCATTCCCCCTCCTGCTTTCTTTTTCCACGATTGTGCCATTTTTTCCCCTCACTTCCATCCAGACCTGGTGTGAATTGCTGGCGGTCGCTGTGGGGGGAAATAAACAAGCACAAAACAGACCCCCTTTTAGCACTGCCACGCTAACGTCATGGCAACTGGCACATAATCTGTCTTTAGAAAAATAAAAAGGACAAAATAACAGTAATTTCTTTGTATTTGACACAGAGTGACACCGATGTGAGTTACTGGTCCCTCATTTGGCTCTCTGGATAAAACAACTGAGGGTAGTGTTAAAACAACCACGGGTAGTGTTAAACAACCACGGGTAGTGTTAAACAACCGAGAGTAGTGTTAAAACAACCAAGGGTAGTGTTAAAACAACCAAGGGTAGTGTTAAAACAACCGAGGGTAGTGTTAAACAACCGAGGGTAGTGTTAAAACAACCAAGGGTAGTGTTAAAACAACCGAGGGTAGTGTTAAAACAACCAAGGGTAGTGTTAAAACAACCAAGGGTAGTGTTAAACAACCGAGGGTAGTGTTAAAACAACCAAGGGTAGTGTTAAAACAACCGAGGGTAGTGTTAAAACAACCAAGGGTAGTGTTAAAACAACCGAGGGTAGTGTTAAAACAACCAAGGGTAGTGTTAAAACAACCAAGGGTAGTGTTAAACAACCGAGAGTAGGGTTAACGGGTCTCTGGATAAAACAACCGAGGGTAGTGTTAAACAACCGAGAGTAGTGTTAACGGGTCTCTGGATAAAACAACCGAGCGTAGTGATAAAATAACCGAGGGTAGTGTTAACGGGTTGTGTGGTTATTTGACTTGAGCAGAAGTAGATATGTGGCATGCTACATTTTGCTTTGTTGTTACCAATGTAGCTACTGAGTCTGACATAGTATTTAATCGTAGGATGTGCGTTAGTGTAGCAGAGACAATAGAAGATGAGCAGCTCTCAGAGGTAATGCTGTTAATTGATTACAGGGGTTGCCAGTTCATCAGAGAGTGGTTAGACGGCAAAACACATTACCCGCGTCCGTCGCCAAATACTGTTTACAGCTCCAAAAAGCTTTTGTTGTTGTGCTCATTATGCAATTTAGTAGGCGCTGTAATGCACAGATGAGTGTATTTATCTGTTAATTAATGAAGTGATTTATGAAGTAAAAAGACTTCATGTGAATTCCATCGTGATGCAGTACTGTACATACAGTATTTGTCTTTACACTAATAAAAGGAGTGAATATAGTTCCATGCAGGAAGATATTTCTAAAATCTGCATGGTATTATTTCAGGTCAAATTAATTTACCATCAGTGAAAGTGCTTATTCTATCATCATCAGAGAGAAAGAGAGAGAGAGAGAGAGAGAGAGTGTGTGTGTGGGGGTGTATGAGAGAGAGAGAGAGAGAGAGAGAGAGAGAGAGAGAGAGAGAGAGAGAGAGAGAGAGAGAGACAGACAGACAGTAGAGTAGAGAGTAGTTCCTCCATCTTCAGGGAGAAAGCATTTTTGAGGATCAGTGAAAATCGCGGGCGGTGCGGTTGGTGGGGGGTTCAAAAAACAAAACCGAGATGAGATGAAACAGACAGGAGACAGGCTCTTTGTAAACAGAAAAGGCATTCTGAGGAGAGACATCGCTGAGGCAGATGCTGAAGCTTCAGCATTTTCCCCTCCTCCTCCTCCTCCTCTGCTCTTTTCCATTTCTCTGCCGTATCCTCTAAAGTACAAAGCTGAAGGCAACATCAGAACCTGTCGACTACAGGGAGCAGCCCCAGATCTGGGTCACGCTGCCAGGAGCACAAACCATCCAGGAGCCTTTTTACACATCTTCATCTCCTGGCAGGCAGGGAGCCTCCGATGGAGGGCGGACGCACAGACGCTAGCCTGTAGCTAAGAGGCATGAAGCCGCATCCAAGCACCTGTCATTCACACCAACGCTGGTTCAACCTCCCTATCTGTCTTCTCAGTTTTACTTATGTACAGGCGTATGTACACTATCATATATATATATATATATATATATATATATATATATATATATATATATATGTGGTTCTGTTATTTTGTAACTGTTAGATTTTTAAAATTAGATTCAGTTTTGGTGATGAGTGTTTAATAGAGCACTTACGGTAAATAATTATTTGACTGTTTTGAGTGTTATATTATGATATTCATATATATATATATATTCTGTACTTACCACTGAGGTGACTGTGTTGATAATACTGCAGTCTCTAGGTCTTTCACACAGCCACTGCAGTGACAAGGACACCAGATTCACCTAAAACAATAACAAAGACATTAGAAAGGGATACACTACAATGACACTAAAATATCTCCACAAACACAATACAGAGAACCATTTACAGTACATGCCTGTTTTAATGACAGGCCAATCACCCAATCAACTGTTTTATTTGTTTGTTTGTTTTGTTTTTAGAGGAAACAGGCTTCATGAATGAAGAACTGTGGATTAGATACGGATGTGATTGGGTGATTGGCCTGTCATTAAAACAGTCCAGTCTAGTACTGTGAATGGTTGTAAGTAGGACACAGAGACCCATGTGACCTTAGAGTACAGTACCAGCCTAACACTGAGGGAAAGACAGGTGTGGGTGTGGCTGAATCTGGCCATATTTAGATTCTTCTTTGTCCATATATGGACTCAGGGCTTTTCTTCCATTCAGATTGGAGGTGATAGACCAGAACTCTCTAGTGGTATCACCAGCATGCAGTTAGTTAACGTATGGGGTGAAACATTAAGGAAAGGTTGAGGTGGTGAGTGGGAGAAGGTAATGTATAAATTAAATATAGATGGATCAAACATTTTTTTTTTTAATAGAATAGATAGTGCTCCGTTAGAAAAGATAAAGTGGTTATAGTTATTAATTTCATTCCATCAATAACTAGCCTACGCTAACACACCCGACCTAGTGGGAGTATTGTAGAGGTATACACTTGGATAATGGAAAGCTCAAATATCAAGTACTGTAGGTGCGGTTTCCATTAAGGCGGGACTGGGCAAGGACGAGCAATACGTCACTGGGTTGACCCGTGGAAATGGTATAATATCTGATTTGACACACTGGAGGCTATGGAGGGATCCACCCGGTCGTGGGAAAGCCTCGTCGGACGCTTCACAAATCCAGCGTAGCCTCCTTTGCTGAATCAAACCAATTAGTCAGAACCGCGCTCCAGGCATTGAGGACCACGCCGGCCTTTCAGCGCCACCTGAGACTATTTCTGAGAGTAGTTGTTGATTGAATGGAAGTGCATGTCCGGAGTGGTTCTCCAAGAGAGGGACAGCTATAGGCAGCGTGAAGAGCCAATCAAAAGTCTGAATTGAGACTACTTGAATTATTTTGTACTGATAGTTTGGTGTGTGCGCATAATGCGTAAAACTGCGTGGCTTGCTGTGGGTTAAAGAAAATATGCAGCTCAAAGCCCATAGGCCTACATATCTCTTACATATTTTAAGTGCTGCTCCATTCTACAGAACAACACAACTCGATTCGTGGTACATTCGTGGAGTGTCCTAAGAAAATGCCTGGATTGATTGATTGATTGATGGATAGATGGATGGATTTGCAGTAATGATAACTGAGGCAGATTGATGATTTTATGATTAATGAAGAATGACGCTTTATAGGTTTGATCGGTGGGAATATGATAGGTTATAATAAAATATAACACTGTATAACAGAGAGAATGGATAATTTGATGCAAAAGGCCTAAAACATAAGCCTATTTGTATAACGTGTAGTTTGAGAACCAAAATGAAATGGTGAATTTGAATCTCCATTCTGACATGAAATATGTTCATTTGATCACTTTGAGGGCTGTATCGTGTTTCAGAGGTTCGTAATTGATGAATGACAGATGGTGAACACAACTTACCTGGAGGTTTTGGCCTGTTCGCTTCACAGCATATCATTCTGTTTCGTGTTTTCTGTTTTGTTTGCTCCCAGATTTCGTTATTCAACATTGTCCGGGTCGCAGGTTTGGAGGCCATTCCTACTTTCGGTTATCTAGCTTTATGATGGAGGAGTAACACTCATACAGCTAGATAACCAAAGATAGTAACCGACTCCGTCTCGAGGCATAGTGTTGAAGTATCATATGGGTACCACCTAACATGAAAAAAAAATAATGTTGTTTATCATATTGCAACAATTAGTATCTCGTCTGCACACACAAAAAATAGACTAAATAGGTACAAACTAACTGCTTGGTCAAGCTATTCCTTGACCAAGCAGTGAACAACGACGTCCTGTATTGCTCATTAGTGTAGCCTACATATGTGTCTGTGAAGTGAAAGCCCTGTGTAGCTGAGGGACGACTCACTGTCTTCATCTCTAGATAGACCCACGCTGGGTGACATCACTGTCTTCATCTATACAGGCCTAACCACGCTGGGTGTCATCACTGTCTTCATCTCTATTAGATAGACCCACGCTGGGTGACATCACGCTGAAACTCCTTCCCGCCTTTTCTGAGAGCCCCTCAAACTATGCATAATTGACATCCTTGTAATAGTGTTCCTCTGTTCACAATACAGGGTGAATAGCTTCTCCTAAATCAATGTGAGACAGTGGGCCTGCTAACATGCCACCAGGCCTGTAGCATCTCGTACCGCTCTGTTCCACCATCACCACAACGACTCAGGATTTCCACACTAAAACAATAACAACGTTGAATTTATACCAAACCATAGGTGTACCAAGCGGCAACTTTCCAGATCCATTGAAAAATATTTCTATCGGTTATGATTTTTCTATAACTTGCATGAAATAATTTAAAAAGCCATACTCTTACAAGGAAATAATTATTATCATCATCATTATTATTACCATTATACAGCATACCTAAATGCTTGGTGGGATATATTTTCATATTTTTAAAATGCTGGATGATAAATTAAAGAATAAAACACACTTTATATTAATAATTCATTCATTATTGTTCGATATATATTTTCCAATAACACTTCGTACTGAAAACAGAGACCTAGCAATAATAATGTGTTTATATGAACATTTTAACATATTTTTATATTGTTTTCCCCTCGGTTTTTGTACTGTATCTGTAATTAGCCTTCTGCGCATGTTTTAATTTAGACTAACCTTGTGATGAACCCACGTTTCCCTTATCAGTACGTCTGACGTCATGCCTTTTAATTGGAAAAAGTCGCTCATATAAATAAATATAATACAAACTATAATACAAGCTAACTTGTATACTAAGCATTTGCACATTTATTTCATAATTTCATGATTTCTTCCCTGGTAATGAATCAAAACACATGTTATTTATATGTTATTGATAGTCAATGCAACAATGAAAAGAAATGCATTTTTTAAAAGGATAGGCTATATACTGTATATTATAGCGACTAATTTGTATCTTAACCAATACATTGAATGAGTAACTAAAAATGTTTGCTTTTAAGTTGAAAGGATGAGGACTGTGTGTTGTCACACACTTTTTAACCAACAAGCCTTTCCATTTGTTCAATTGCATCACATATTTCATTAAATGGATGTGAAAAATCTAGTAGAACTAACAGACAATAATAGTTAATAAGTAGCTAATCCCAATCAGATAAAAACGTTTATTTCTTAAACCATGCAGTGATTATACAAGATTGAGTTTTCGATGTTTTTGAGGGAATATATGCATACAGAGAAGCTTCAGACTGCTTTATCTCCATTTGTCGCAGGAATATACACTTATTCCTCTACTCAATATTTTTCTGAAAATTCTGATATGATGCAACAAATGCATCTCGGAGACTTCGCTCTCATCCTGTCTTTAGGGAGGTCATTTGCACAACTCTCTCCTCAGGGTTGGAGCGTGGACAGGCTTCTGCTGAATGGCCTTAACCATAACACCGGGATAATCTGGACAAAGCATAGGCCTATGCTGTCAATAGGACTAATCTCTATATGCTTTCGATCGGTAAAGTTGATCAGACACATGTTCATTTGTCACATTCATTTGCCATTCAACTTTATGGGCTTTATGGGGTATACACAGCAATATGAGCAACTTACCGAATGAGCAGAATATATGTGATAGGATATACCTAAACTGAGAGTGTCTGCAGCTCACAGGTAGGCTATGAAACCTCACGCCGACTAGGCTATTATCAAATAAGAGACGCTTACTTTTCTATGTGAGGAAATGCGTGGTTCTTTCTCCATCCAATGGAGGTCAGAGCATCCCCGTTGAAGGCAACGGTAAAGGTTCCCGTTTATATGCTATAGAATGGTCTTTACCGACGAAAATGAGGAATGGAAGTCTGTAACTATGATAAAGGACAGGTAACTCTAGGCTTCACACATATCGATAAACCCTCCTCGTGCGATATCCGCGCTCGAAATAGGCGGAGGCTGGCCGGTTTATAAAAGACGCTTTCGATGCTCAAACCCCGAATGTCTGTTAGGAATCGTCCCTGTTGAATAGATGGTTTATTTCCGAGATAGGGAGATCCCTTGAACCGTTATGTCATGTTTCTCTCGTCAATGGGGTAGTATAAGATGCTGTCTCTCTAAGCATTAGCCAGCCGCGCTCTTCCTGTCGCCCGTTATCCAATGTGGCTGTCCTCCGCGCCTGCGACGTTCTCACTACCCTGTGTACCCTGCGCGTCTGGAGGTGCGTCTCTCAATGCTTCCTCCTCTGACAGCTCTCGCCTGCAGTGACGTCACTTCAGCAGCAAGCTGCCGAGTGACCAATCACAGATACAGGGGGAGTGTGTGTGTGTGTGTGTGTGTGTGTGTGTGTGTGTGTGTGTGTGTGTGTGTGTGTGTGTGTGTGTGTGTGTGTGTGTGTGTGTGTGTGTGTGTGTGTGTGTGTGTGAGGTATGAGCGTGAGCATGTATGAGTTTTGCGTGGATGTGTGTGTGCGCACGTTATTACAAATATAGCCTATATGCCATAATGCCAATACGTCGCAGGGTAACAATTAATGATTAGTCTACTAATCATGCTGCAAAGTCGGTTTCACAGTAGAGCATGGGTGTTCATGGGCCTATACGCGCGATGTGTTTATGTGCGTGTTTCTATTGGTTAGGACTCTTAATTGAAATAATAGGCTGCAATGATGTGTGTGTGCGTGTGTGTGTGTGTGTGTGTGTGTGTGTGTGTGTGTGTGTGTGTGTGTGTGTGTGTGTGTGTGTGCGTGGGTGCGTGCGTGTGCGCGCCCGTGTGTGTGTGTGTGTCCATTGTAAAACAAGGTAACAGAAACACCTACGAGTCTATTCATCCTTAGTTTGCCAAAGACAACAAATATATCCCAGAATAGGCTACTGTAGGCCCATTTAAATACAATTGGACTTTTTGAATTTGTTGTGCTGATGTTGTTGCGTGATGACTAAACTGATGATATATTGCGTATTTTAAAAATATCGTACTTTTGGTAGCAGATTAATGCTTGTAATCCATCAGGAACCCTAGTGCAATAATAGAGATGTGACAGAGGAGGTGACTGAATAGATTCTATTCAAATGGCATTTTCCCTTTTAGTTCTATATTGATATTGTAGTGCACTTGTGTGATTGTGGAGTATTTAAAATAAATGATAGGTGGAGCTGGTTTGTAGTAGGCGATTCATTCATAAAGGCTGTAATGTTTTATGAGAGGGTTTGGGGGTATTTTAATTGAGCTGTTACATTATTTTTATTCAGTGTATCTTAATTGTTTTCTTTCGCACTAGAGCTTTAATTTAAACGTAATTATGATTCTATCTGTTTCAGGCTACAGGACCTCTATAGGCCTATAGGTCTACAAGTATGAAGTGCAAGCAAAGCTGATTCACTTGATAATTAAACCAAAGTAAACTTTCATCATTCTCTCCTAATACAGTATGTTCCCCCGTGTTTAATGTCTAAAATACATGGCAGATATAACAAATCAGTCCTGCCAATATTTAATTGTAATATTGTGTGCACCAATTCCTATATAGACAGTTTTAATATATCACGGACAAGCGGATTTCATATTTCACGAATTAAGTATTTCTGTTCGAACAAAGAGTAAGACCTCTTCTTCTATAACTGTTGAAGATCCGTGGAATGTCCCAGCTTAGATTTAAAATAAAAATAATGTTTATATTAACTCGACTCAACACGACTCTCCCGCAGAACATCGTCAGTCCCTTGCTGAGGCTGGCCCCTCGATGATTATTATGGTCTGCGTAGCACGTAGGTCTGAACTGATTTCATACCCGATTTCAACCAGTTAGTCCGAACATTTGGCTGTATTCCCAGTCAAGTTCCTTGTGGTTATTTTGAAGGAAGCGTTTGGTGAACGAAATAATGATTCACGGGTTCTCTGTGAGTAAGCTAAATTGGCTGTCGTCTTGATGTTGTTTTTTCTGTGGTAGAAACTATGATGGAGGAGTTTGTAGTGCATCAATTTGAACATTTGTACAATTTCATATTTATTGTAAAAAATAAAATAATAATAATAATACTGTACAGCATAATTGCATAATTTGTTCTTGTTCATGGAGTTTTTTGTGAAATGTTGATGGCATAGCCCACACACACACCCACACACACACCCACCCACACACACACACACACACACACACACACACACACACACACACACACACACACACACACACACACACACGCACACACACACACACACACACACACACACACACACACACACACACACACACACACACACACACACACACACACACACACACACAGACTTTTAAGGTTTAGACAGAGATAGAGCGCGTCGCGAGGGCGGAGAGAGCGGGTCAGTTCTTGACCTCTAACCCTTGAGTTTTGTCATTACAAAGTGGCCCTTTGACTGAGAGTCCGGTCTCTCTATTATAGGGGTCAATGGAGGTTAGATGAAGTGCTTGTGTATATAGACAGACGTATTACATGCTTGTTAACCGATTGTCCTGATCATTGTCAAATAATGCATTGGAAAGTTGTGTACCTCGGAATAAAATGTCTAATGTCATCTAATAGCATGTTCTAATGTCTCCATTTTTAAACATTTTTTTAAACTCTTTTTATTGTATATTCACAAACTAAGAGAATGGAAATGTCGATGCTAATTGTGCATTATTAAAGTTGAATATACACAAAGTTAACAAATGTTTTTTTTCTCAGGGCAATGTTAGTCAAATAGTCTAGACGTCTAATTCAGTCTTCTGCATTATAATTAAAATATTATAGCAAACAATGGAATAGGCTTAATGGTGGGGGATTGACATCTTTGGCATTTGATCATTTTGATCATCATTTGGCTGATACATGTCTATGTCTCACCCGCGGAAGATGGGTTGCAGCACAGCACGTTTGAACAGTGAGCAGGCGCTTGAACAGTGTTCTGGCTGACCTGTGCTATAGCGACCTCTAGTGCTCGACTGACATATTGTATTTGTCATTTTACCACAGCATTAATTTTACACTGGATTTAGAATTGTTTTGGTCAAATGTTTTGATGTCCATGAATTTGATGTCCATGAATCAAAAAAATGATGATATTATAGAGAGAACTCCCGAACTCCCGAGATACCCGCCTGTAGGAGAGATGTAGCCTCGTGACTGGTCTGGGTTTAGGACGTACCCAAAAGTAAGCTATAATCAAAAACCAACACAGGCTGAGGCAGGGACGGACTGGTACAACACGTCCTTGGACTTTCAGCGGACTGGGTCTTCGACGTGCTCGTTCCTGCGTCTGTTGTCAATCTAACGTTATAGCCTACTTTTTGAAATGCTTGCATTCATCAACCTTTAGGCTATATCAAATGTTAATAACAAAATATTTGAAACTAAAAATATTTATTTAGATATAAAACGTTAGCCACGAATTATTTGAACAATCCCATGTGAAATGGAGTTACATGCTGGTCCAATGAAATCAAAGCTGGAAAATTGTTGTGAGTTAGGACAAATAAATCTAGTAGTGGCTCAACTATAAGGCCCAACTGACTTAACTGTGTGTGTGTGTGTGTGTGTGTGTGTGTGTGTGTGTGTGTGTGTGTGTGTGTGTGTGTGTGTGTGTGTGTGTGAGCGAGAGGGAGAGAGGGAGAGATTTTTATTTATCCAGGTTAAACTCAATTTTTCAAGCGAGACCTGTAGATAGAGAGGGGAGTTCAAATGATCTCTCTCCTAATTAAAATGTATGAATACAAAAAGAAGAAGAAGGAAAAAAAAACATAATTGAGCAAAAATAAATAAATAAAAAAGTTCCCATGTTACTGGGTTCCCATGATACGCCCCAATAAGGTGTGTATGCCAACCGCATCAACGAAGGATTATAAGCCATAGCCTGCTCGAATGTAAGTATATGATTTTTCATGATAGGGGGTTGATTAAGAACATCTCGGGATACATGGCTGAGGTACATTGAATATGCATTTAAACTTCTTCGTTAAATCACGTAGGCTACAGGTTTTGAATTCATAGTGGGCTGGCCCCCTCTTTCAAACGAGACGAGGGAATGTATGTTTGATTCTGACCGAATCATATATCAAAGAACAAACGCACGCAACTTCTCTGAATCTCTGCAATTCGGTTTGATAGTGTGTTTTGTTTTCAATAGAAGAATACCATCAACTTTAAGAAGCCAGGATCTGTTAGCCATTAGGCCTAATAGCGGTAACAATGTGAACTGCCTTCGTAGGTGAGACCACTGGACTGATCTTTACGTCGAAAGCCTCTCGAAAATGTTCTGTGATTGGTCAATCACTGCAGTCAATCACTCAATGCCCACTCGAAAATGCTCTTGTGATTGGTCAATCAATCATTGCATGCCCGCCCTTCCCTGCGCTCTCACATCCAGCTTTACAAGTTACAGATTTGTTTTGTCCCAAGCCGACTGCAAGAAATGGGACTAAACTCTAGCAGCGAAAGTAGTGAATCTGCCAGTGCAACTTTCAAGATACAACTGCGATACAACTGCAAATATTTATTGTACAAGTTCTCAAATCGAATCTGCAAGTAGTACAACTTTCAAGATACAACTGCAAATATTTATTGTACAAGTTCTCAAATCGAATCTGCAAGTGCAAATGTCAAGATACAAGTGCAAATATTTATTTTACAAGTGCAACTTTCAAGATACAAGTGCAAATATTTATTATAGAAGTTCTCAAATCAAATCTGCAAGTGCAACTTTCAAGACACAAGTGTAAATATGTATTTTACAAGTGCAAATTTCAAGATACACAAAAGTGCACAAAACGAACCTACAACCTCACGAATAAAGTCCCATATCTATCTTCATACCTAATAGCCTAAATCATTGATTCCTCGGTGTGTATGGAAGATGAATAATCTCGTTGGTTTGATCACCATCTGGAATAATGGTAGGAGGGAAGTCTTCGTCAGTGGCTGTGCAACAGAGAAAGGTGAAATTCCCACATTTCCAAGAGCAGGTAAGACCTATGCATACAACCTGTAACAACCATACATGTGTAAAAGCCAGATTTAAATCCAAACTCATAGGCTAAATAGTCTACTGAATCTGTCAATCTGTTTCATGACGCACCCTCGTCCCTCGGCCTCTGCCTGTAATATACAAAGGCTAATCATCATGAGCAGAAAAAACACGTTTTTGGTTTGGTGCGTTGTTTTACTCGCGTCCTCCAGTCCTCTGCTGCCATGTAGTGGATGGATCAGTGAATGCACTTAAATCAAATCTCAACGTGCAAATGCCCACTCGAATAAAAAAAAACTCCCAAAAGGCTTCTGTCTTTGAGATACCTCCACCCGAGGTAGAACAAAGCACAACCATGTTTTTTGATAGATGTTCTATTTTATGAAATGGATGGTCCTATAAAAAGATTTTACTCCAAAAGTTGTTCATTTGGATGATATTTGGATCCACCCCAAAATTGAAAATAGTGAACATTTGGATTCCACAAAAGGGACAGCATCTGCTTCATCACATGTATCTCTGGGAATAATTGAAAATACATACCCTTAAACATACATTGAATATAGGCGGAAATTGAATAGATAATTCAAAATATAAAAGATATCTATGTATATGCGTGTGATTAAAACAATAATCACAACAATCAGCAAAATATAATTTACAACTACCAGACACTTATCTTCTCATAAAAGCAAGTTGTTTGACTATTCAGTTAACCCTCTGGTGTCACTATAGCCTCTAATAGACATCCCGGGCCCGCAACGAAATGAGAGCCCAACAAATCTCACTCTTTAATTGCTGTGCATTACAGTTTTTTACGGTCGCTAAGTCACAGTGTTCAATACTGAAGCCACAGTTTCACAACTCTTCATACAGTCTGCATTAGTAACATCATCACTCATGTTGGCCAATGACTTCATTCATGTCTCAAAAGAAGCTTGTTCAACCATACACTGGCAACAATGTTCACTCAGAAGCATGCTGTCATTCATAACATTCTGACTTACAAAACACTAACAACAGGGAGCATTACATAGTTTGAATGATTTTCACAAGAATGAATATTTCATTATAAAAATGGTTTGACTTATAGTAATCATAGACATAATAGTTGACTGTAAAACTGTAAAGTATTAGGCAACAAGAATGAATCAGAAACACCACAATTTGCTTCTATCCTTTCTTCTATCTTTTGCTTCTATCCTTTATATTCTATGTTTTATCCTTTTTTTTCAGTAACTTTGCAGAAAGTAAGTTACGGTACATTTACTTCAAAGTACACTACATTTACTTGTGTAAAATGAAAAGTGAAAAATAAAGTGGAAGATGCAAAGTTCAAAGAAAAAAGAAAAACAGAAATTCCAGGGCTACAATACAATAGCAATCACACCAGAAATATCTCACTCCTGAGGGTTTTGGTCCACCCTCTGTTCTGCATCTGGTCACATCTAATGTCTTCCCAGGCAATGCATCTAGTCTATTTCATTTCATTGTATATACTGTATTCTGCTACTGTAATATTTTCTAGACATTTCAATATGATTACTGCAAATAGTGAAAATACCACCGCTCATCCGTTATCAGACTTTGCTGAGGTTCTGGAACTGAAGAGTATCAATAGAGTGCAAAATAACAGCATCTGCACACTCAAACACTGTGCAAAAAAACAGTTTATTGCGAGCTTTCTGTCATATATGATAGGAATATGATTACTGCAAAATTGCACCAAATAATTCAGTTTTGAACGTGTTCTTCAGAGTTTTGAACACAGTATGTTAGCAATGAAAAAATGTGTTGCAAATACATAGTATTTTGCAAGTGGGGGAGTTTGAATGAGAGAAGTGTTATGGCATTTGGAGAACGTAGTCATTGAATGCATTCTGTATGAAAGCAATGCACAAATCACAGAGAAAGAGTCACAGTTTTGTTCACATGGGTTTCTGCTCTGCTGACTGTATGAAGAGTTGTGAAACTGTGGTTTCAGTATTGAACACTGTGACTTAGCGACCGTGAAAAACTGTAACTCAAAACAACCTCTTTGAGTTTTTTCAGTCCGGCTTCCGCCCTGGCCACTGCACGGAAACGGCTCTGGTCAGGGTCACCAATGACCTCCTGATGACAGCAGATACTGGCTCCCCATCCCTCCTCATTCTCCTGGATATAACAGCAGCATTCGACACCGTGGACCACAACATCCTCCTTCACCGTCTGCACTCCACCATTGGCCTCTCTGACACTGTCCACAACTGGTTCACCTCATACCTCACTGGCAGAACTGAGCACGTCACCCTGGGAAAGGCAAAATCCCACACCCACAACGTCACCTGCGGTGTCCCCCAAGGCTCGGTGCTGGGCCCCACCCTGTTCACGTTATACATGCTCCCCCTTGGCTGTGTCATCCGCAGGCATGGAATGTCATTCCATTGCTATGCGGATGACACACAGCTCTACCTCAGAGTCAACCCCACCTCCTCTGCACCCCTGCCACTATCCACATTAACCACCTGCCTGGAGGAGATAGAGGCGTGGATGAAGCTACATTTTTTGCAACTAAACAGCTCCAAAACTGAAGCCATCCTAGTCGGCACACCACACCAGGTCCGGTCATCCACCATCACCAGCATCACCTTCTCTGGCCAGAACATTCCCCTCTCCTCATCTGTTACCAACCTGGGCGTCAAAATGGACCCTCACCTCACCTACGAGACCCACATCAAACACATATCCAAGACAGCTTTTTTTCACCTAAGGAACATCGCCAAACTCCGTCCCGCACTCACTCTGGCAGATGCAGAGAAGCTCATCCACGCCTTTGTCTCCTCCAGACTGGACTACTGTAACGCACTCCTCATCGGGATTCCTAGCAGCTGCCTCCAGAAACTTCAATACATCCAGAACAGCGCTGCTAGGATCCTGATGAGGGTGCGCAAATAATAAAATATGATCACATCACCCCCATCCTCAAATCACTTCACTGGCTCCCCGTCTCCCTCAGAATCGAATTCAAGGTCTCCCTCCTCACCCACCAGTGCATCCATGGAACTGCCCCCCCCTACCTCAAGGAACTCCTCCATACCCCTCAGACCTCCTCACGCACCCTCCGTTCTACTGCCACCAACCTCCTCAAGACCCCCAGGACCAAGCTCCGCACCATGGTAGATCGGGCCTTCTGCTCGGCTGCTCCCAGGCTGTGGAATGCTCTCCCTGACCACCTAAGGGCACCACAGTCTGTGGATGCTTTTAAACGAGGCCTTAAAACCCACCTTTTTAATAGAGCCTTTTTTTTGCCTTTTAATAGAAAATGTTTATTGTTTTATCTTCCTGTTTTTAATTGTAGCACTCTGAGATTTCCTATGTAAAGTGCTTTTATAAATAAAATGTATTATTATTATTATTGTTTCAGTTCGCCCCCTTGACCATCCAGTTAAATTTGACCAAATAATCACTTTCAGTCAAAAACTGTCTGGTACACACCACCAAACCAAACTAGAAAAGTTCTGATTGAGTCACTGAACCTTTTTTTTTCAGAATAAAAGTCTGAAACTTTCTTTTTTTCAGAATAAAAGTCTGAAAAATAAAATGTCAGAATAAAAGTCTGAGAAATTCGATTTCAGAATAAAAGTCTGAAAAATTAAATTTCAGAATAAAAGTCTGGGTAGGGGGTAAAGCCATACATATACTGTTGGAATAAACCATTCAGTATTGTTCCTGAGAGGTTGGGGGGGGGGGGGGTCAATATATATACTGTTGGAATAAACAATTTTAGGGTTGTTCTTAGGCGCTGTGTTCATTTGGGAGGACTGTAGTGTGTGTGTGTGTGTGTGTGTGTGTGTGTGTGTGTGTGTGTGTGTGTGTGTGTGTGTGTGTGTGTGTGTGTGTGTGTTTGTGTGTGTGGTCACCTGGAAATGTCCCACACACAGTTGACGATGACGATGTCGGGTTTGAGGCCGTGTTGGAGGTTGTCCAGGATGCTCTGCACGTAGCGCGAGTGGATCCTGGTCAGAAAGTAGAACCGAGGGGCGCTTAGGTGGCGTAGCGGACTAAGCGCTGAGCATATAACTGCAGGGTTCCCGGTTTGATTCCGGCAGCGGACATATCATGCATGTCATCCCTTCTCTCTCACCCATCCTTCCTGTCAAATCTCTACTGTCTCTGTCACAATAAAAATGAAAATACGAGTGGGACTGCCCCACTCAGAAAAAATAACTTCAAAAAAAAGAAAAGAAAGTAGAACCGAGGTGGTGGTCCGAGTGGAACTGACACACCTCCCGGTACTCCGTCCTGTTGGTCATGTGACCCATAGGCTGCCTTCAACCAGGTGGTCCCCTTCGAAGCTCACCTCTCCCTGGAGGGACAATGAGTGAGTCTATCAAAGGTCTGTCCTTGAATCCTCTCTTGTCTCCTTGATCAAGAGGTTTGCTATTAGGAATCGTTTTCGCATGTAGTGCGAGTATGACATTTCTGGGACCATATCAATGATTGATTGATGAGAAATATACAAAGAAATAAATATGTGTAACCTGTGGGACACTAGGACCTAGGGGTTCAGAGCCAGCCTATAAGGGAAGTCCCGGGAGACTTCAGAACTCACGTTTGTTCCCGTCGAGCACATGTGTGGAGAGCAGAGTTTGGAAGTGGTTGTGACTTGTGAGGTGAGGAGTATTTGTATTGTATATGTATTTGGTTATGTAGTTGGTAAATGTCTGTTAATACATGTAACCTCAACTAAAAATCTGATTTGACTCTGTTTAAATATAGGCTTACCTGAGGTGTTTTGAAGATAGGCCTGAGGTGTTTTAAAGTGCTTGCGAGGTGAGGAGTTTGTTATTTGTTTGGTGAATGTTTGCTTATTTCTGTATTGTATGTCTGGAGATGAGGGTTTAGAAAGGCCTAATCACCACTTTGCACTTTGTATTCTAGGCTGTATCGGCGTGTGGCAGCACGGCGCACAGCCACTGTTTTTCCTCCATAGTTTTAGCCTGTTGTTATAATGTTTATACTTGAGCTGTAACTCTGTGCCTCAGATAGGAGAAATTGAGCCCTGTGATGACGTGCCACTGAAGCAGTCTTTTGTTTATGGTCCACTTTGATTGTAGTGTTGTGATTTTGTGCACTTTTACCATTGCTGTGATGATTTATATTTGTTAGATGTGTTTTGGTTGACCTGACGTGTGATAGTGGCGTGTATTGCTTGGCACTCTGTGCCCATATTCTGCGCATGACGCAATATTACAGTGGCATCTTTGTCCTACCTTTAATCACATTAATTTGGCTCATTTTATATGCCTTTGCAATTTGTATAAAAATAAATAACATTTGTGATTTACAGAAGCCTCTGTGTACCCTCTTCCTTCATTGGAAACTCTGTGTGGGAACTAGTTAGTGTGTATTTGGAGTGTACACCAGTTGGAGGGTTTCTCCCAGGGTTCGAGTTATAAGCTGAACTCTGTGGGGGTCTCCAAAATAACAGTGCGAAATGTTCTCATGCACGCGCGAATCATGCCCACACAGCGATGGGACTTACAAGTTTTAATTAGCTATAGGCAGTAGCGGATTAGGGTGGTCAGTGGCCCTACTCCTTTGTGTGAGGACCCCCCTGCCCCCATACACAAGCCTCCCCCCTCACCAAAATATACAACTCACGAGCACCCTGCACACACACACCACTCATAATGCTTTACCATAAAACACTTAAACACTTTAATAACACAATAACACAACAGTGTTAATAATGCAAAGAATAAAAAAAAGGTTCAGTGCATTCAGTTCTGTCTCTATTGCTCTCCTCTCCCGTTGTCTCTGTTACTGTCCTGTTGTCTGTCTCTCTGTTGCTGTCCTGTTGTCCGTCTCTCTGTTGCTCCCCTCAGCTCTAAATGACAGAAATGAATTAGCTAATTAGTTGGCATGTAAACATATAGTTAGGGTTGGGTACAGTTTGGGTTTTATTCGATACCGGTGACAAATCGATACTTTAAAAACGGTACCGGTACCGAAACATCATCCTCATCCTCAAATCCCAACATATCCTGACGCTACAGCTGCAGGCTACTCATTTCACCACATCAACAGCCCCACATAAAACAACAGCTATAAAAGCGATAGTCACATGTATCTCGGCCAATAATTGTGTTATTTTTGCTATACAGAAGGAGCGAAAAATACATTAGGTTAGTACACTAGGTTAGTAAAAAGTAAAAGCCACCTTACCTTTACGGAGACAAGATAGACCAAAGTGGTCTGTTTTCAGTAGGCTGCGGTCGCGGTCCTGGAACCCATGATGCTGACGTCCGATGTCCTTTCTTTATCCAAGATTGGATGAACGGGAGAGGGTCAAATTTGTCTTTGATAAAAACCCGAAATTTTCTAGGCTTGATGACCCGGTCGGCAGCAGTGGCCTTTTTTTGGGCGGCATGGTAGCTACTACTGTATGTATATACTCCTGTATAGCTAATGAATGAATGTTTGCTTCTCAATAATAGGCTAGGTGCACGATCTCACTACTTCCTGAAAGGCAACTGGTGTCTCACTCTATTGGTTTAATTGATTAATCAGCTGTGCACTGTGTGTTCCAACGGTTTACCGCACAGCTGATTAATCAACCTTTTGCTGTTGCACAATATTCTACTGCGCCCCATGGTGTCTTGGTGGTGAAGTGCAGGCAGTCAAAGGCATACTGTCATTCACAGGAGATTAATGGTGCGCGTAGTTCTTTAGGAAAACGTGTTTATTTTACAATATTTATAATATAAATTAAATAATATTCATTACATTGACATTTTGATCAAATAATAGTTGTGGTAATGTATTATTAGCGACCCCCACATATTTTTGATTTTACTGCCTTCATGGGAGCTCAGAGAGCCTCAGACCATCTCTATGGGAGCTCAGCTCCCATTGGCTCCCACATAACTCGAACCCTGGTTTCTCCCCTTTAAAGAGAATGGCGTTGTCACCCATCTGACCATTAAGGTTACATATGTTTGGAGCAAAATCAACCCTTTACGACAATGGTGAGAATATGATCCAAGGGGAGAAACTTCAATAGTTTTTTGAGGCAAGGAAAGAGGATGCAAGTAATTACTGTAATGTTCCCACCTTTCATGCTGCATTGATTGTATGTACAAATGTATGTGTCGATTCATTTGATTTAAAGAATTGAATCATAATGGCCTTAACTGAGGGCCCACACAAAGTGACACAAGGTACTCTTCTTGTTTTTGTAAACGTTGTAACAAATCGCCAGAGAGGGGATGCATTTAGGCAACATGTACTGAGAGCCATGTGAGCCATGTACCAAACAGTTCCACAGCCATTACCATCACCAAAACTGTGTGCTTGGAGTACTGCGGGGAAGGGCTGGATTAAGGAATGAGAGCCTGTGATGTATGGCAAAGAGCAGGACCTCAAGAAGTTGTCCTTATTATTATTTATTTATTTTAATAACAGGCATATACATAGATATCTTTTATATTTGTAATTATCTATTACATTTCCACCTATATACAATGTATGTTTAACACTAGAACAGCCGTGTCTGTTTACCTGCTATAAGAGTTTAACACTAGAACAGCTGTGTGTGTTTACCTGCTATAAGAGTTTAAACTCTTATAGAAGGTAACATAGACACGGCTGTTCTAGAGTTAAACTCTTATAGTAGGTAACATGGCTGTTCTAGTGTTAAGGGTATGTATTTTCAAAATAGTCAGCGATATTGGTTACTTTCTTGTTTTACTGTATGTCTGTGCATCAGCCAACAGTGTACATGCAGTTTGGTGAGTTTCTGATCATTATTCCCAGACATGTGATAAAGCAGACGCTGTCCCGGGACCGAACAGAACAACAGCTGTTGTAGAATCCACATTTTTCACTATTTTTGGTTTTGGGAAGAATCCAAATATCATCCAAATAAACCACTTTTGCAGTAACATATGTTTATACAACCATCCATTTAATAAAATATACATATCAAAGATATGAACAAAAAAAACATGGTTGTGCTTGGTTCTACCTCCGGGGGAGATTTCTGAAGGCTTTAGTTCCTATTACCACCTAAGGGCACAACAGTCTGTGTGGATGCTTTTAAACGAGGCCTTAAAACCTACCTTTTTTTCTTAGCCTTTTTTTAATTGAAAATGTTTATTGTTTTATGTTTCTTCTTGTTTTTAATCTGTAGCACTTTGAGATTTCTTTATGTAAAGTGCATTACAAATCAAATGTATTATTATTATTAACTAGCAGAGAATGCACATACTTTTGACAACTATTTTAGATGCTATTAAAAGGCAATCTGGCCTATTTACTGGGACAGTCTATATACCAGTAATATGAGGCAAATACATTTGTATAGTATTCTGTTTATTCAGGAATTGGTAAAAAGGTTGTGCTATCAACTCACTTAGCATAGTGATAACTGGTACTACAATCGAAAGTATATTCTTACAGAGACGAAAATCGGTTAGTATGACCTTACTGCGCCTTACTGAGGTGCGCCCTCTGCTGTCACTACCGTAGGAACTGCACGTTTTACTCACTTGAATGGGAAAGAGGGAGTGGAACAGTTGGCGTTAGAAGACCTGTGCCACTCATAAATCATGAATAAAGATTAGACCAATAGGCTTATAGTAATAAACATTGAATCTATGAAAGCCAACATTATTGACCACCATTGGCACCAAAATGAGGGACCACATCTCCCCTGTCCTCATCTCCCTTCACTGGCTCCCAGTGAAGAAGAGAGTGAAGTTCAAAATCTGCACCTTTGTTTTTAAAGCTCTCAACAGTCTCGCCCCACCCTACATCAAGGACCTCCTGGACCAGTCTACCTCCTCAAGGCCCAGACCCAGGCTCAGGTCCGACGCCCAACTCAGCCTGAGGGTCCCACGTACCAACCTCAAGAGGAAGGGTGACCGTGCCTTTGCGGTGATAGCACCGACCCTGTGGAACGCGCTCCCTTCTGCCATCAAGTTTGCCCCCACTCTGGACTCCTTTAGAGCCAAGTTAAAAACCCACCTCTTCCTAAATGATATTCCATAAGTCTACTCCCTATTTGTCGTGAATTGTATGCCTGAGATTTACGTTTAAGTCGTCTGTGTCTGATTGCTTTCTGTGTTCCTTGTCTTTGTCTTTATCTGTTCCTTTACCCGGGCTGCGCCCCGGGCCGATGTAAAAGTTGGATGGGGGGCGCATTATAAATAAAATTAACATAACATAACATTGAAAAGGTCATAAATAGTAACTGAGCCATGTTCATTTGTTTGTTCTGATTCTGAATTGTAGGAGTCTTCTTATGGTGGCGCTCACAGAGTGGCCCAGATACATGTGAGCTCGTCTCAGCAGTGATTGTGGCTGAAACTCTGAATGACGATGAACATTGAACCCAACAGAGGAGGGGTGGGGAATTGTAACTGAATTGCAAAGTCCATCCCTGTTTCAGGTTTCCATGTGAGTGGTCCTAGGCTAGGAGTAGGACTCCTAGCAGGGGTTTCTTGGGGCCTCCGTCTGTAAACCTGGAATTACAGTCCATCAACCAGGAGGAGGCGCTCTTTCTCCATGTATTTTTGAAAAAGGCAAAGAGGCAAGATGCCAAAAGGTATAGGCCAAAGCAGGACTATGAATGTGATTGATATTGCACTAGATAGCTGATATCTATTATCAGGCTTTTTTGGGCGAGGTTGAGGGCTTAAATTTGAGACTGGGGACCGACGTTGTTTACTATAATTTACTCAAAATGTGAGCTCTGTCATTTACTGCATGACCTGGATTGTTGTTGTTGTTGTTGTTGTTGTTGTTGTTGGGTGGTGCCAGTGAAGGCTACAGGCTCTGGAGTCTGAGCTGACAGTGATGGAGAGAGAGAGCACCAATGCAAAGCAGATGAGGGATGCAGCACATACAGAACACCAGGTTCTTCTCCTGGAGAACCACAGGCTGGTCCGAGCCCTATGGTGTGTTAGGAGGATCCTGGAGAAACAGGAGGAGGTCCAGACAAAAGGCTCTCAACCATCTGAAGGATCAAAGCTTCTTGGCTACATATGAAAGTTCAATCAATGTGTCTGAGTTGAGAGAACGTTATACAATAGCATAATACATACTGTAACCAGGGAGTAGCTAAAGGACTGTAGAATTTTAGGAAGGGCTGGTTATCTAACTAACTCTGAGCTAAATCGGCAGTGTAGGAGGATAGAGGCAGGGGGCGCCAGCAACCCTTTAGACTAGCATATCACAGTTATATATATATCATATATTATAATACAAGCTATAACTCACACTATAAGACAATACTTAAACCCAATACTAGATTTGCTGTTAAACTAAACAATACAGACAACTAAACACACAGCAATGTATCAAATATAAACAAACACATTTATTTATACAAATTATATATACATCCCAATATACTCCCTCCCCGCCGGCCACACACACACTCACTCACTCACTCACACACAGTACCTGGCCTGAAAAGGCTTAGAGTCCCGGACTGAAAAGGAGCGCGTTGAGGCCTGGTTGGAGCTCGTATGTGATTCGAGGAAGGCAGCAGATAAGGGGGGGGAGTGACGTTGCAATTTGAAGGGAAAGGGGCGTCTTCGTAGTAAACGACGAGGTGTGAATGGTTCAGGTCCGGTGGTCCACGGTCAGCTCCGGTGGTGTTAGCGGTCGGTCGCAATCCACCTCGGAGGCGACGGCTTTGTTTGGCTTTGGTCTCGCTATGCGCCAACGTTAGCAGCCGGCGGCTAGCAAGGCTGGCTAACGGTGACACAGCTAAACTGGGCTAGCGCTGTTAACTCACTAAACTCCGAACTCCCGTGGTGATGCGGGTAGCTAGTGATTTACTATTAACAGTCGATGTTAAAGGCAGGTCTCCTAGACAGCATCACACAGTACACAGTAATGAGTTCACCTTGACGAGGCTGAATTCAGCTATGCTTGGTCGACTTTGTGACTGACAGGAGTAACTTCTCATTCATCTTCACTCTAACGCACAGACCACCTCCGTAGCTATATATACCAACCGGACATACATCAAGTCACGTACGCCAATCAAAACCACGCCCACTAATCTGGCGCTTGCACAATACTGAACAAATCTAAGACAGAACTTATACAATTACAATAACAATACATACACCTTCATGAAAACGTACATGAATAGTATGGAAAATAATTAAGGAAATAACAGGGGCAAAATAGGGCTGATTTGGGGAAACTAACTGGCTCTAAATTGTGGGCCTTCATAACAGCCGCCCCATGAAACCCTCGGTTTCATTTAACTATGGAAGGCACACTGGCTAGGCTGCTCTAGCAGCGTGAGGTATGAGGTGATAGTGTCCTTTGTAATTTGAGGGAGCTCAATCAGGCGTGCCACAGGTCGGGTGTAAGTGCGACCACCAACGTCCACGATGGCCGTCCGCACCCTTCCATCCGGACCCGGCAGGACCTTGGTCACTCTGCCTGTCTGCCAGGCGGCGCGTGGAAGGGACTGGTCGATCACCAGTACCACGGCACCTTCGGACAAGTTGTCTCTCTCCCTCGTCCACTTCTGCCTGACTTGCAGGGTCGGCAGGTAGTGCAGTATGAACTGCCTCCAAAACTGGTCCGCGAGCACCTGGCTGTGCCTCCACCATCTTCTTCCGGTGAGCTCTGCAGGGTCGTAGACTACCTGAGGCAGTGCAGAGTCTCGCCGCCCCATCAGCAAGAAGTTGGGCGTAATGGGATCCAGATCTGCTACATCACTGGAGGTATAGCCTAGGGGCCGGGAGTTCAAGATGCCCTCAATCTCTGCTAGTACAGTCTCGAGCACCTCATCGGTAGGCACCTTCTGTCCGAGAATGGTACGTAGGACGTTCTTTACTGAGCGAATCTCCCGCTCCCAGGCTCCCCCGAAGTGTGGAGCATTTGGGGGGTTGAACTCAAACTTCACTTGCTGGGAGGCGAGTCTGTCACGGGCCTCCTCAGTCATCGCAGCGTAGCTCGCCCTCAGCTCGGCCTCACCACCGACGAAGTTGGTGCCTCTGTCCGACCGGAGGGTCTTAGGGGTCCCTCGCCTGGAGGTGAACCTCTTGAAGGACATGAGGAAGCTGTCGCTTGTGAGCTGGTGCAGAACTTCAAGGTGCATTGCTCTCGTCGTCAGGCACGTGTAGATGATGCCCCACCGCTTTTCGGAGGCTCGCCGGTTTCGGACTAGGAGTGGCCCGAAACAGTCGACCCCAGTAGAGTGGAACAGAGCCTGTCTCAGTCGCAGCCGGTCCTCGGGCAGATCGGACATCATGGGCTGCGGCGGCGTGGCTCGCCACCTCTGGCAGTCCGAGCAGGACCTTTGATATCTCCGTACCGCCTCCCGTCCATGGAGTATCCAGAATCTCCGTCGTACCTCCGCGAAGACACGCTCTCCACCCGCGTGCTGCACTTTGTCATCATGGTGCTTGATGACCAATCTGGTGACCTGATGCTTAGTGGGAAGCACGATGGGATGCTTCGTGTCTAGGTCTAGATCTTGAGCGCGGCGCAGTCTGCCACCCACGCGAATGAGAACACCGTCGAGCTCTGGAGCTAAGCCGCGGAGTCTACTGTCCGAGGGGATCGGCTTCCCTTTCTCGAGACACTCCAGCTCTCGGGAGAAGGCATCCTGTTGGGCACTCTGCAGCACCAGGAGCTCCGCCGCGGTGTAATCTTCGGCGCTGAGCGTAGTATCTAGGGGTAGACCGGCCTTGGAGCAGAACATCCTCTTCTGCAGCTCTTCGAGCGTCTCACACTCCTCTCCCGGAGTAGTCTCAGGGTCTACGACCTGGGTGGCTCCGCAGAACAACGTCTTACGCAGCTCTTTGTCCTCTCTGTCTTCTGCTAACGCCGGCGTGGCTGGCCACTCTGACTCCCGCTCCTGTAGGAAGTCTGGTCCCGTGTGATACAGGTGGGGCTCAGCCAGATCCTGGAGAGTTGCCCCTCTCGTGATGACGTCAGCAGGGTTCCTCTTGGTGTCTACATAACGCCAGCAGTTCACCTCAGTCAACTCCAGAATCTCTGCGACTCGGGTGCCCACGAACACCTTATACCGACACGAGCTGGACTTCAACCACTGGAGGACGGTAGTTGAGTCTGACCACATGGTGACGCTCATCAGAGGTAGCTGGAGCTCGTCGAGCAGGAACCTTCCCAGTTGCGCGCCGTTCAGGGCAGCACACAGCTCCAGTCTTGGGATGGACTGTTGCTTTTTCGGCGCCACTCGGGAACGTGCCAGGACAAACGAGACGTGGACTTCACCTCCAAGCTCTGCCGCTCTGACGTATGCCACGGACCCGTACGCCATCTCCGAGGCGTCGCAGAATACATGTAGCGTGATGACACTCCTCTCTAGGTCCGTGGAGGGAGGGAAGTAGCTCCGCTGCAGCTTGATGTGCTGGAGAGTGGGAAGTTCCTGCTCCCGGGCCTTCCACTTCTCTTCTAGGTGACGAGGCAGAGGATCGTCCCATCCTCGTTCTTGGGCCCACAGCTCCCGGACAAGCACCTTGGCCATCGTCGTGAAGGGAGCGATATATCCCAGTGGGTCGTACTGGCTCGCTAGAGTGCTGTATATCGTTCTCATCGTGACGCGTTGGGGCTTGGCAGGCTTATTGCGATAGCGTAGAGTGTCGGTCTGGAACTGCCAGATAAGTCCGAGCGTCATCTCCTGAGCATCATCTGGTGAGTGAGAGACCCAAGCCTCGCTGCTGGTCGAGGTGGCCTCCTCCGGGAGGTCTCTGATGACTTGCGGGTCGTTGCTGGCCCACTGGCAGATCTCAAATCCACCCTCCTGGAGATGAGCACGCAGGTCCTGGACTAGCTGACGGGCTTCCGTGGCTGTCTTCGAACTGTGGAGGCAGTTGTCCACGTAAAAGCTCTTATGGACGGCGTCAAACACTCCAGGAGGTGCCGTCTCCTGCGCGGCGTGAGTCTGTAGCGCATAGGTGGCGCAACAGGGGCTGCAGGTTGTCCCGAAGGGTAGCACCTCCCACTGGTAGATAGAGGGGTCGGGGTCGCTCGGGTCCTCTCTCCAGAGAAACCTCATGAGTGGCTTGTCTTCCTCCAACATCCTGACCTGGTGAAACATTCGCTTAATGTCACCACTGACTGCGATCGGCTGCTGACGGAATCGCACCAGAACTCCCAAGAGGGCTGGGGTCAAGGTTGGACCAGGGAGAAGATAGTGGTTGAGGTTGAGCTTCCCCACCTGGTAGCTACAGTTGAAGACCACTCGGTTCTTCCCGTTGTGGTGAACATTGTGGTGCGGGAGGTACCAAGACTCGGCACTCTGGTTCGCCTCGGCTGGCTCAAGCTTCTTCACCAGACCGGACTCCGTCAGTTTCTTCATCTCCGCTCTGTAAGAAGCAGCAAGGACCTCGTCCTTCCTCATACGCTTCTCAGTGCTGGTCAGACACTGTAGGACGGTTCGAGGGGATACTCGAAACTCTGGCATGGGTTCTCTTCGGAGTAGTGGTGTGACGTATCTCTTCACGCCCTGGACTTCGATACGCACTGTCTTTGCTTTAAGGAGGTCTATGGCGTAGACGTCCTCCTTTGACCGTACGTAGAGCTTCTCATTCTTGTAGGGCGCAACGTCTAGCGTCCACAGCTTCTGGACGTTGTCTAGTAGCGCCGCATTCATGGAGTCCACACTGGTGTGAAGGCAGTTGATGGTCTGCACTTCTTCGGTTCGGACATGGAGGGATGACGTAGCTCTCCCGTCTCTATCTCTCCACTCGGTAGCGCCTTGGAGGGCCCACCCAAGCGCAGTCTTAACAGCCATCGGGCAGCCTCGTGGTCCTCTCAGCGGAGGACGGAGCGACACGATCAGTGCAGCGTTGTCCGAGCCGATGAGAAGGGTTGGCTCCGCTCCTTCTATCGGATGTAGGTCTACTCGCCGTAGGTGGGAATATCTTGCGCGTAATCTCTCCAGGGGGTAGTCGTAGCGGGAGAGCGCTAGCTGGTCTGCGGTGAAGACATTCTGAAGCCGATATCTGTCCGACGGCCGCCCCGCCGGGGAGATAGAGAAGTTGATTCTCGCCCCGGTGACCTCTTTAAGGTCGCGACGTATCGTGCGCAGAGTCAGCTTCTCCTCAGTCCCTTGGAGCCCCAACTGGCGCACTGCCTCCTGGAGAAGGATGGTCCGTTCCGACCCGTCGTCTAGAACGGCGTACGTGTCGTACACAGCGTTGTTGTGGTGAAGTCGGACCTTCACCACCTTCAGTAGGACCTTGGAGCCGCTGCTCTGGGTTGGGTCTAGGTAGTAGACAGGTGTTTCCTCTTCCGGTGCGCTACCGGACCTAGGGCTTCTGGTGCCCTCCGTGGACCTGGCGAGGGAGACCTCGTGTAGGATGTTGAGGTGGACCTCCTCACAGCGGTTGCACTTTCTCCTCAAGGTGCAGTTCTTAGCCAGATGGTCGCGCCCACAGTTCCAGCACCTCTTGTTCTCCTCGAGCCACCTCTGCTTGGCCTCGGTACTCAGGTTGTTGAAGTCACTGCACTCATTGAACCAGTGCTCGCTGGTGCAGTACGGACATGGCGGTGGACCTCTCCGTCCCCTTTGAGGGGGTTGAGAGGAATCCTTTCCCTCAGGTCGGGCTTTCCTCTCTCTCCGAGGCTCCTCCTCCGTGTGCAGCACTCCTACTGGGCGTCCTCTGTTCGAGCTCGGCCTGTCCCAGCGGTCTCCCTTCTCCCTCTCCTTCTTCGGCTCAGCGTAACCCATGGCGTCTACGTTGGTGTCATGCACTTCCTCCAGTAGGAACTCCGCGAAGGCAGCCATGCTCAGACCCAACTTCCCGGGGTTACGAACGCGCTGCTGTCGCCGGAACCTCTCCTGCCGGAAGCGTGGGATCTTGCGGAGCAGCCGCTCTACGTTGGAGGTGCTGTTGATCTCGCTGGCGCCAGCTGGGCCCTGTGTCTTCAGCATTCCAACCAAGGTGTGCACGCGGAGCGCGAAGTCATCCAGCGCCCGTTCATCCTTGATGGGGGCCTGCTGTTCGAGGGCTTGCAGTTCAGCAAGGGCGTGGTTCCAGGGACGACCGTAGCGGGCATCCAAGTCGGCGAGCGCTCTGGTGTAAGGTGTCGGTGCGGAGGCATGGGCCAGAACCATGTTGTGGGCTCTGGGGTTCCTCACATGCTGAAGGAGAATCGCATATTTGTAGGACTCTGAGCAGGAGTCGTCCAAGAGCGTGTCTAGGCAGATGCGTAGTTCCACATACTGGCTCCTGTCCTCGTCCTTGAAGAAGGGGAACTTGGGTCCCTCCACCTGGGGAAACATCCTGTAGTGGATGATCGGGGCTGGAGTGACTGTCTGGGTGTCCGGCCTGCATGCCTTTTGGTTCACTGGAGGACCTAGGGGTGTGCTACGCTCTTGGGGAATGGCTCCCCTCCCGGGCAGCGACGCTGGCTCCCTCTGGGCCGCGTAGCGGTCGGGTCCCTGGTCCTCTTCCTTCAAGGTGGTCAGCTGGGCCTGTAGTTGGACAGTCATGGCGGGGGTCATGGAGCCATCGGCGGGGGGTTCAGGAGATGGCACTCGAGAGGGCCGTGCGGATGATGCTCTGGAGCTACGGGCCGACGGAGCTCTGCTGATGCACACGTCGCGCATGGTCTGCATCACTTCCTCCATCTTCTCCGCGTGCAGTTGCTCTCTCTCCATCTGGAGGCGGTCGCGCTCCATCTGGAGGCGTTCACGTTCTAGCGCCTCCTGGCGCTGCCTCTCCGCCGCGCGTTCCGCCCCCTCCATCTGGAGGCGCTCGCGCTCGAACTGGATGCGTTCCCTCTCTAACGCCTCCTGGTGGCGTCTCTCCGCCGCACGTTCCGCTCCTTCCATCTGGAGGCGTTCACGCTCGAACTGGAGGCGTTCCCGCTCTAACGCCATCTCGGCCTGTTGGCGCATACATTCTGACAGCGCGGCACTACTCCCTCTGGAGTGCATGCTATCCGCCCCAGAGGCAGAACTGCCCACGGAAACCCTGGACCGGGAGGAAGCCACTGAACGGCAGGAGCTAGGTCTCGAGCGCGCCGTACTGGGAGGCAGATCGTTAAGGCTGAGGCCCTCCCTCTTCCGCCCGCAGGCGCTGTCAGACCGGGCCTCTCCTTCCTGCTCTTCCGTTTCTACGGCAAAACCCTGCTGTTCTGCCATCTCATCCTCAGGCTGGTGCTCTTTGATGGCTGTCTCGGTGCTAGCCACCCGCGCGCCGGCGGACACCTCGGCCTCTCCGACCACTGTATCCCGTGGAGTGCGCTCCTCACTACCACTCAGTGAGCTTTCGAGCTCAAGCTCATACTCTTGTAACCTCTGAGGCAACCGCGGGACTCTCTGTGGTCGTGGCTCTGGCTCAGGGGGCGGAGAAGGGGGGGTAACTGTCTTGTCTGGTTGGCTGCGCTCAGCCATGCTATCACTACACAACCTATCCGGCTCGAAGGACCAATTGTAACCAGGGAGTAGCTAAAGGACTGTAGAATTTTAGGAAGGGCTGGTTATCTAACTAACTCTGAGCTAAATCGGCAGTGTAGGAGGATAGAGGCAGGGGGCGCCAGCAACCCTTTAGACTAGCATATCACAGTTATATATATATCATATATTATAATACAAGCTATAACTCAGTTAATCACACTATAAGACAATACTTAAACCCAATACTAGATTTGCTGTTAAACTAAACAATACAGACAACTAAACACACAGCAATGTATCAAATATAAACAAACACATTTATTTATACAAATTATATATACATCCCAATATACTCCCTCCCCGCCGGCCACACACACACTCACTCACTCACTCACTCACACACAGTACCTGGCCTGAAAAGGCTTAGAGTCCCGGACTGAAAAGGAGCGCGTTGAGGCCTGGTTGGAGCTCGTATGTGATTCGAGGAAGGCAGCAGATAAGGGGGGGGAGTGACGTTGCAATTTGAAGGGAAAGGGGCGTCTTCGTAGTAAACGACGAGGTGTGAATGGTTCAGGTCCGGTGGTCCACGGTCAGCTCCGGTGGTGTTAGCGGTCGGTCGCAATCCACCTCGGAGGCGACGGCTTTGTTTGGCTTTGGTCTCGCTATGCGCCAACGTTAGCAGCCGGCGGCTAGCAAGGCTGGCTAACGGTGACACAGCTAAACTGGGCTAGCGCTGTTAACTCACTAAACTCCGAACTCCCGTGGTGATGCGGGTAGCTAGTGATTTACTATTAACAGTCGATGTTAAAGGCAGGTCTCCTAGACAGCATCACACAGTACACAGTAATGAGTTCACCTTGACGAGGCTGAATTCAGCTATGCTTGGTCGACTTTGTGACTGACAGGAGTAACTTCTCATTCATCTTCACTCTAACGCACAGACCACCTCCGTAGCTATATATACCAACCGGACATACATCAAGTCACGTACGCCAATCAAAACCACGCCCACTAATCTGGCGCTTGCACAATACTGAACAAATCTAAGACAGAACTTATACAATTACAATAACAATACATACACCTTCATGAAAACGTACATGAATAGTATGGAAAATAATTAAGGAAATAACAGGGGCAAAATAGGGCTGATTTGGGGAAACTAACTGGCTCTAAATTGTGGGCCTTCATAACACATACCGTTTTTTACGGCCGCTATGTCACAGTGTTCAATACTGAAACCACAGTTTCACAACTCTTCATACAGTCAGCCGAGCAGAAACCCATGTGAACAAAACTGTGACTCTTTCTCTGTGATTTGTGCATTGCTTTCATACAAAATGCATTCAATGACTACGTTCTCCAAAATCCATAACACTTCTCTCATTCAAACTCCCCCACCTGCAAAATACTATGTATTTGCAACACATTTTTTTATTGTTAAACCACTGTATTCAAAACTGTGAAGAACACGTTCAAAACAGAATTATTTGGTGCAATTTTGCAGTAATCATATTCCTATCATATATGACAGAAAGCTCGCAATAAACTGTTTTTTTGCACAGTGTTTGAGTGTGCAGATGCTGTTATTTTGCACTCTATTGATACTCTTCAGTTCCAGAACCTCAGCAAAGTCTGATAACGGATAAGCGGTGGTATTTTCACTATTTGCAGTAATCATATTGAAATGTCTAGAAAATATTAGCAGAATATATACAATGAAATGAAATAGACTAGATGCATTGCCAGGGAAGACATTAGATGTGACCAGATGCAGACCAGAGGGTGGACCAAAACCCTCAGGAGTGATACATTTTTGGTGTGATTGCTATTGTATTGTAGCCCTGGAGAAAGATAGAATAAAGGATAGAAGAAAATTGCGGCATTTCTGATTCATTCTTGTTGCCTAATACTTTACAGTTGTACAGTCAACTATTCTGTCTATGATTACTATAAATCAAACCATTTTTATAATGAAATATTCATTCTTGTGAAAATCATTCAAACTTTGTAATGCTCCCTGTTGTTAGTGTTTTGTAAGTCAGAATGTTATGAATGACAGTGTATGCTTCTGAGTGAACATTGTTGCCAGTGTATGGTTGAACGAGCTTCTTTTGAGACATGAATGAAGTGATTGGCCAACATGAGTGTTACTAATGCAGACTGTATGAAGAGTTGTGAAACTGTGGCTTCAGTATTGAACACTGACTTAGCGACCGTAAAAAACTGTAATACATTGTACATCTTGTATAATAAACTCTTGGTTTCATTTCCAAGTCCTGCAATTAAATATACTATTTCCATTTCCATGTATTAAATAGACTATTTCCATTTCCATGTATTAAATAGACAATTTCTAAACTATTAGTTAGGCATTGAGTCCCACAACGAACAGACAGGCCCTGTTTAGATGCTGCTTTACCATAGCCTTCTACCTGCTGAACTGATATCTTTTATCGAACGTGAAAGAGGTAAATAAATGGAATGGACGGGTCTGCCGCCGATAAGTGGCTCGCACTGTTGTATTTGTATTGTTTTACAAAACAATCGTATATAGTCGTATATAGAAAATGTCGTATCTAATCGTATATAGAAAAGTACGTATCTAATCGTATAGCCTATAGAAAATGTTACAAAAAATACAATAGGCTATACATCTGTAGAACTCTTCTGTGATTGCTTGTCTAGCTACACGATGTTGCTGAGTATTGCTGACTATAGTGATTAGTTTATGTTAAAAACAGTATTCCAGCAAAACCGCCAAATAAAAATAATACTTAGTGCCATTTAACACATTAATAATGTTAAAACATTGGGCGAAATGGCTACAGACTAAACAAAACCATGCAATGACGTCATAGTGTACAGGGCATGTTTCTAAAGGCTCGCATCGTTAGGTGGACAGCAACGGGCTAGTGGCGCAATGGATAACGCGTCTGACTACGGATCAGAAGATTCTAGGTTCGACTCCTGGCTAGCTCGTTCCTTTTTACTTTATTTTTTTCCTCTCTCTCTCTTTTCCGTCGATAGCATTTGATTGGATATATTTGTCGAGGTGTGAGCATAGCAATGTGCATTTGATATGAAAAGCCCAGTATCAGTAATATCGATTACGATACCAATTGAAACAAGCAAATTCAGATCACTGAAGGAAGAATCTCATTTTATTTCATATACAGAAACAGTATTGGAGAACCACTCCTTGGAAAAGAGACAGCAATGAGTTCTGATAGGCGCTGATGTGTCAGTTGGACATAACACAATCACTCCAACAGCTCACCTGAAAACATTTAGTTTGTGTTTGACTCGTTTATTGTGCAGGTACAGTATGGTCACATATTCTGACAGCTGCTGTCAGAAATGATAGCCTGTTTATTGCTGGCTCTCTGTAGATCCTACAGATTAATATGTTTGTCCACATAAAGGTGAGAGGATGGCAAATCACCTGAAAACATTTGGTTAGTGTTTGACTAATGTATTGTGCAGGTACAGTGTGGTCACATATTCTGACGGCTGCTGTCTGAAACGGTGGCCTTTAGAAATAGGGTGTACAGGCCTGTTCCAAAATAACTTCAAGATTAGGTAATGCAGGGGGCGCTAGTGAGTAGCACTAGTGTATTTAAGACTGCTTAACCACAATGTGGAGCAAGTATCATTTACTCATCCTCGAACAGTGAATGAAATGAGCTCACCATATAGGAAATGTTTCTGTTTGTATATTTTGTGTGTACAGACTGATTAGAGCTTAGTGAGCTCTCCCTCCAGATCATCCAGGCCTCTCCTCTGCTCTAAACCTTTCTCCATCTCCTCATCCAGCCAGTGCTTCTGCTCTTCTATCTTATGCTATCACAAACAGCATTTATACCAGACAAGAAAAAACACTTCTCACAGTAGGGGGTCAATCCATAATCAACTACAAACATCTGAGTAAAAATCACATGTTCCTGCCGTTCAAAGGATTGATCCACATCTCACTTCTCTCCATCCCACAGAGTGAGTGTGAGTGGAAGAGCCTCATGCTAGGGAGATACTCAAAAACAAGTCAGAGTCCTACAGACTTCAGTAAGGCAGCAGTGTGTCAGAGGGGTCGAGTGTGAGACTGTCAGTGTGAGCTCTGGGCCTGTTCAGGCACGTACTGCGATAACTTTGGATATAAACACAGTATTTTCATGTTCAGTCTAAATCGAGTCAGTGTCGCCTCCTTTGCTAAATCAAACCAATTTGTCCAAACCACGTTCTGGCCATTCAGGCCCACGCCATCGAAGACTATTTCTGAGAGTTGTTGATTGAATGAATGTGCATGTCCGGATTGGTTCAAGAGAAACAATAGAAGTTGCTTTTGATGGACAGCTCTATAACCTACGCAGCGTGAAGAGCCAATCAAAAAGTCAAAATTGCTAAATAATTTTGTGCCGATAGTTTATATTAGAAAGTAACTAAATCAACACACAAACACAAATGTGAAAGCAGCTGGTGAAACCGGGAACAAGTCGGCAGCTGAACAAATGTTCTGACTTTTATACTGAACAAATTCCGACGTTGTTGAAAATCAATGACACACTCGCTAGTCAACTAACACAGCTTGTTTTGTGAGCCTGCTAACAATGTAAAGTAGTGTCATAGTTAAGTAGGTAGTAGTGGGAATTACTCACAGAATCCATTGCATTGCAAATTTGGCTTGACTATTTTATTGGTTTCTGACTTGTTCCCGGTTTCATCAGCATCAGTTTCAATCTTGAAACTAGTGATCCAACAAGTTACTTTAAAACTAAGTTCTATTAAGTTACCAGGTAAACTAATTGAAGATGGCTTTCAGGTCTTTATGGACATGGAGTATGGAGTTGACTGGACTGGACCATGTGAGGTCATCGACAGCAGGATGTTGTGGTCCCTGAAGTTCAGCTGCAGCTGTTTTGAAGCATTTAGCTCAAATGTTATTAGAGACAGACATTCTGTGAATCAGAAGGCTCAACGATCTGCTATTGGATCCGGTTTGCTCTACCTCCTGAGCCACAGACGCACATGTTTGATGCGTAGAACTGTTGCGCAGAATTTCAGTGGGTGATTTTTTTTTTTTTGCCTTTCTGTCGGGATTTGCCTTCATTGTGGTCATGCACAGTGAAGGCCGATTTAAGCTTCTGCGTCGAATTTACGCACGTCTACGACGTAGCCAACGTGAGGGCTCTCCAAGTTTATAGTTCCGCGGACCGCGTCGGTCGGTGTACTCATAACGGCATAATAGCGATCAAACTTATTTTTGTTATGCTTGTTGTAAAGAAAATGTCTATAATGCATTGAAATGACAGTAAACTAAGATAATAAGATGGTTATCATACATTTTCAAATCTTTATTAATAAGTAATTACAGAAAAAGTAAATGACAAAAAGGAAGAATCTCATTTTATTTAATATACAGAAACAGTGACATGATGGGGAAAATATCCATTAACAAGAGGAAACCTTCCAATGGATTAAACAAGAATATGCATTATTGTTCAAGTAGGAAATATGAAGAAATACTTCGGTAAAAGTGCTTGATATGAAAAACAAATTAAGCTTCCAACATTATTTATAAAACCACAGGCCTATAGGAAAAAGATCACAAAAGATACTTACAGGTTATAAAACAAATGCGTCATTAACTGCAACAGTATGAATAAAAGTAAATATAGTCAGTTATGACAACACTGGTTTAAACTGTGTCGTAAGGACCTTAAGTGTTAAAACTGGTTTTGGGCACAAGGTACGTCATCCTTTGGTCCTAAGACCGTTTAGTGTTCAAACTGGATTTTTCCGCACATCTATGATTATGTTGTTTGAGATCAGTGGTCCGGTGTTGAGGCTGGATCGACGTGACTCCCTGCGGGACTTGGCCAGGGGCAGAGACACCACCCCCCCCCAGGGTCCCGCACTGGGCTGCACCACCCGGTTCACCACTGTCTCCCCAGCCGCCCGGAGCCGTAGCTCCTCCATGCCGCAGGGATCCTCTGTAGGGAGGGAGGAGCGCCTCCAAGTGGCCGGGAGAGGGGCGTTCACTAGCTCCCGCATCTCCTCCCTGGACCTGGGGGGTCTCTCTGGCTCCCTGGACCCCCTCCCACCGTGGACGTCCTCTGGACCCCGACTCAGTCTCTCCACACTGCCGCTGCTGGCTGCTCTCCCTTCACAGCCCACCACTGCAACACAAACACACAGGGAACTGAGAATACTCACTAATACTAATACAGACACAGAACTGAGAATACTCACTAATACTAATACAAACAGACAGACAAGCACACCACACAGACACACAGAGTGCTATCCAACCATTGCAAAATTCTGCTAAATGTATATTTTGTGTGTATATTTTTCTTGCCATAGATGTATATAATTATATAATACTTGTATCTCTTCTTAATTTATTTCTTGCCTCTTATATTTTATTTTATTTATATTCTATGTCTTTTTATATGTACCCTCAATGGAGCCCCCCTCAGCAAAGGTATTTGCATTAACCCCTTGTTCAGTCGTGAACAAAAATATTTGCACCCCTGCAGTTCTCTCAGAAAATTTTGCAATTACAAATGCTTTGGTATTCACATGTTTATTTATTTTGTTTGCATTGGAACAACACAAAAAAGCTGAGAAGAAGAAAAAGGCCAAATCTGATATGATTCCATACAGAACTCCTAAAATGGACTGGACAAAACGATTATCAAAATTGTAAGAAAGGCAATGCCAGGCCGCATTCTGCACATGTTACAACAGTATGGCTTTGTAGTAAAATGTTGCGGGTACGAGACTGGCCTGCCTGCAGTCCAGACCCACTGAAAATGTGTGGCGCATCATGAAGGGCAAAATACGACAACGGAGACCCCGGACAGTTGAGGAACTGAAGTTGTACATCAAGCAAGAATGGGAAAGAATTCCACTTTCAAAACTTCTACAATTAGTGTCCTCAGGTCTCAAACGATGAGTGTAGTTAAAAGGAAAGGTGATGTAACACAGTGGTAAACATGCCCCTGCCCCAACTTTTTTGGAACATGTTGCAGGCATCAAATTCAGAATTAGTGTATATTTACAAAAGAAAACGATAAAGTTGATCAATTTGAACATTAAATATCTTGTCTTAAAGGATTTGCAAATCATTGTATTCTGTTTTTACACAGCGTCCCAACTTTTTTGGGAATCAGGGTTGTACACGATGTACACAATGTGCTTTCCTCACTGCCCAGCAGCTCAGTAACATTATAGATTCACACTTCTCATACCATCTGTTACATTAGCACACCCACTACTTACATAACTGTTATCTAGTTGAGATGTCGTATTAGTGTATTAAAAGTGCCAGCTTAAAACAAAAATTTAAAATTAAAAAATCAACAGAATTCATCAGCGTTGGGCATCATCCAAAATGAAGTGTGCCTTTACCTTTCCCCTGCTCCGAGGGGTGGCTGACCCTGGAACACAGGTCCCGGAGCCTGCTGCTCAGCTCCTGGTTGGCAGCTTTGTAGTGGCTCAGCTCTTTGCTGAGGTTATGGATCCAGCCTTCGTACTGCCTCTGCCTCCCCGCCAGACCCTCGTCCATTTGCTCTATTGGAAGGTAAACATCGGATGGACACACACACAAGCACACGGACACACACAGTCAAGGACACAACGCGCTGCAGATAATGGGCCTGATGGGCTGCTATCAAGCTGTGAGCGTGAAGGCTCGATCGGTTGAAATGGACATGGCAAAGGAATCGCAAAGACGACGACAAAAAAAATAAGTGAAGAAGGTTGCGTCAGTGTTTCCTTTTATGATGTTGACTAAGGTGGAGCTATAGGCAGCCAATGTGCCCGGGCCTTGGTTTTAAACAACTGAATGATATTCTGCATATGTGACAGCAGCTGGTGAAACCGGGAACCAGTCGGCAACCGACCATGTGTTCAGACTTTTATTCAAGTTGACATTACATTTTTCAGAATAAAAGTCAGAACAATTTGATTGATTGCCGACTTGTCTCCGATTCAGGGTTCCCACACCTTCTGAAACATCAAATTCAAGCACCTTTCAAGACTCAATTCCCTCAAATTCAACGCGGCATAGTTTGAGACAGATCTAGTTGAGAATTTATATAATAGGAACTATCCGCTCACAGACAATTAAAAAGAGAGGCTTGCCTTCTTTACCACAGCACAGTAAAACAATATATTGTGTAATATGTTACTGTGTAAAGTTATATATAGAGTTATTCACAAGTTGACGAGCTAAGTAACGTTCTTTCCTTAGCAAAAGCTTAACAGAAAACATGTCGCAGAGGAAAAACATCACAGTGCATGAACATGACCAAATTAATAGATAAATAACCAAAAACACATGACCATAAAATGTTTTGCAGAAATAAAAGATTAAGATGAAAATGAATTAGATCAAAAATAAATACAACATTTCCCCCCAAACATTATTTTAGGGGGTTATTGGCCTTTTTGGTTAATTTGCTTTTTGTGGCGATGCCCTTTCAATTGTTTTTCAGTTCATTAATTCATTTCAGTTTGCCTGTGGTCTCCGCTTTGAGGGCTAATTCAAGGTCTTGAGAGCATTCTAGTCTTATCTTTAAGTTAATCCATTTTATCTACAAGGTATTTTCTGAATTTCTTTTGCTCATCCATTCTTCTGTCTCTGTTCCATCATTTGCTTTTCAGTTCATTCACTTTTTCGTTGAGTAGTGTTTCTATTTCAGCCATTTGTGCTTTTTTATCGTTAGCACCCTTTCTCAGGCTACTGGACTTGGCAATAAGAATGAGTTTGCCTGTGTGCTCCACTTTGAGGGCTAAAGCATCTGCTGAGGTCTCAAGAGCATTTATGTCATCTGTCAGTTTTCTTTCCTTATTTTTAAGTTAATCTATTTCATCTATAAGGTCTTTTCTCCTTCTTGGTGCTCATCCTTTATTCTCTGTCTCTGTTCTTCTAAATGACGGCAAAAACTCCACAGATTTCTGAGCTCTTTCAAAGAGACAATGTCCTTTGACATACTCATGTAAACATTTCTTGGACAGGATCAATATTTAGAAAGCTGGACGATGTCATCAATAAACTATGAATATTGGTAAATTATGTCCTCACAATCTTCTTCCCTCACCCGATGACTATTTAAGAGGTAGGTGAGGGCCTGTACACAGCATGTTTCCATTTCTGCCTGCCATTTCTCTTGGATCTAAGAAAGACAGATGTGAGACCAATGAGTACTTCAAGGGAGATTTCTCTTGAAGTTTGTATCGCCATAGCTATACACAGGTTCACACCAGTCAACATGACTGCGAATCTGATAAGGTATGCACAATGACAGCCACTAGGGGCCAAGCTAAAACTGTCATATCAGGAGGTGGGAAACTGAAAACACGACTGTATGCAATGTTGCAGAGTGCAGTTACTTTTGATCACATTGAGCTGTCTAACTTTTACTACAAACTTAATTGTAATAAAACCAGACAAAATATGGTAACAACAATGTAACTTAATTTGTAGGTCAAGCTATACTTGAAACAATTCTGTTTTTCAAATCTAACGGCGTTATGTCGGTTCAAAACTGGGTCTTGCGCTGAGGGAGTAACGTTAGGGGAGACCCTTCCAGTTCCACTAGTGCTAGCTAATGTTAGCTGGCATTAGTCATGAAACTTTTGTCATTATTGTTAATTGTAGTGAACGTCATAACTAATTAACCGTAGTAACTAGTATGGTTGTTTTATTCCCTTCTACATGTTACCTGGGTTAGGACCCGTATCTGCGGTCCTGTGTGACGCTCCAGCGGCATGGCTGGTCACCGCAGCTTTGCCCGTGGCGTGAAGTTTTATTGACTTGCTGCAGGACCTGTGGGAACCCTGCGAGTGGAGTTGGTCCCACCGTTGCTGCTATAACAGCTTCCACTCTTCTGGGAAGACTTTCTACTAGATTTTAGAATTTGCTAAAAGATTTGCTCCCATAGAACTGGAAAGGGCCTTCCCCACACTGTTGCCACAAAGTTGGAAGCATACAATTCTGTAGAATCACATTGTATGCTGTAGCATTAAGATTTCCCTTCTTGGAACTAAGGGGCCTAGCACCAAACCACGAAAACAGCCCCAGACCATAATTAGTGTCCACATACTTTTGTCCATATAGTGTATACGCTACATACAGTACAGGGTGTGTGTATGTGTGTGTGATCCAATCTGGCATGACCATGGATAAGAATAGGCCCAAAACCCTAACCCTAACATGACCATGGATAAGAATAGGCCTAAAAACCCAACCATAGTTAGCTAGCTAGTATAGTAAGCCATCTCATATGTACTCAGCTGTACATATCAGTATTGCCTGATAATTCACATGCACTCAGCTCACTGGAGAATTGTCTGCGAGATATAAAGCTTTGGATGTCCCAAAATCTTCTACAACTAAATCAGGATAAAACTGAGATTCTTGTCATTGGACCAAAACCACAAAAAGACAATTTGTTGAATACCATGGGAACCTTGCTTTCAAACTGCAAACATGAAACTAAGAATCTAGGTGTGATTATAGATTCTGACTTAAGCTTTGAGCCTCACATCAAATCTATTACTAGAAATGCTTTTTATCATCTACGGAATATTGAAAACTTAGACATTTTCTCCGGCAAGCTGATGCAGAAGTGTTAATGCAAGCTTGGACTATTGTAACAGTCTCCTTTCTGATCTTCCGAAGAAAGCTATTGGCCTGCTGCAATTAGTCCAAAATGCAGCAGCGAGAGTTTTAACCAAAACAAGCAGAAGACCTCATATAACTCCTATTTTAGAGACTCTACACTGGCTTCCTGCTAAGTTCAGAATAGATTTCAAGATCCTTCTGCTTGTTTATAAAGCTCTCACTGGCACAACACCAGAATATCTGAAAGACCTTTTGCTACCATATCAGCCCAATAGAGCTCTCAGGTCTTCTGACGCTGGCTTTCTCTGTGTACCACATGTACAAAAGAAGAGATTTGGTGAGGCTGCATTCTCATTTTGTGCACCCAAATTGTGGAATGTACTGCCAGTTTACATTAGGGATGCAACCTCAGCAAATATGTTCAAGTCAAGACTAAAAACCCATCTTTTTAATATAGCAAATTATGATTATATAATGATTGTAATTTTCCGGAAATGTTTGCAGGAATAGCGCTATACAAATAAAAGTTATTATTATTATTATTATTATTATTATTATTATTATTATTATTATTATTATTCACACCTCTACACTGCTGCAGCAGCAGCTGGACGCTCCTCTCGTGCTCCCTCTGCTGCTGTGTGAGGCGGCGGTCCGTGTCCAGCTGGGAGCGCTCCAGGGCGTTCTCCAGCCACTGCAGCAGCTTCTCCTGCTCCTCGCCCCGCATCTCCACCTCCCGCAGGGCCAGCTGCAGCTTCCTCTCCTCCTCGCGCAGGGACACCACCTATATACACACACAGACACACACACACACACACACACACACACACACACACGCACGCACACGCACGCACAGACGCGTGCACACACACAGAGACGTGTACACACGCACAGACGCGTGCACACACACAGAGACGTGTACACACACACAGACGCGCGCACACACACACACAGGCGCGCACACACACACACACACACACACACACACACACACACACACACAGGGAGACTAGGTAAACACATATACTGTGCATGCAAACATTTTTAGCAAAACATTTTTACAGATTTGAATCATCACAATAAAGATTGTGCCATGTACAAGCATGTACACACACACACACACAAACACACACACACACACACACACACAAACACAAACACAAACACAAACACAAACACACAATGTGACACTGTCCACGCGCCGACCGCAGACTAAACCAGCGGTGTGAGGAGGGGGCTTCCAGACCTTGTCAAAGTACTTGCAGAGCAGCGCGCGGGTCTCGGAGGCCGACAGGTAGCTGAGCTTGTCCATGAGGTTCATCTCCCACTGGGAGAGCATGCTGGCCGAGGCGCGCAGCTGCCTCTGCCGCTGGGTGATGGCCTCGTTCTTGTACTCGATGGCAGCGTCCAGCGCCTCGATGGCCTCGTCCAGCTGGAACACCGTCCGCTCCTCCTGGGGGGCAGACCAGAGAGAATCACAGTTGACATGGGAGTCAATCTGCACACACACACACTCTCACACACGCACCGCAAACCTACAGGTGCTACACGCCAATCACTCGCATCCTCACTGGAATCACTTCTACAGTGCATCCGGAAAGTATTCACACCCCTTCACTTTTTCCACATTTTGTTATGTTATAGCCTTAAAATGGATTTTAAAAAAAAAATTCTCAAAATTCTACAGGCAAATAGGTTACCCCATAATGACAAAGTGAAAAGTTGTTTTGTTTTTTTATCTTTGCAAAAGATCCAAAATAGAAATTGTCCAATCATATCACAGCAAAAGTCACTACAGGCAGAAAACTCATACAAACAACTGAAAAGCCTCTACACTAAATATTAGTCTATTACTTGCTGTGGTAAATCAGAAATCAGAAATGTGCCAACTCCCACCATTTTAAGTCATTGAATGTCATTCAGTCACGATCGGTCAGTCAGTCACTGTCAATGAAGCGTTGTTTGTTTGTCTGAGTTTTCAAAGGGACGTGGCTTAGCGATAGGTCCATTGGTCCAGGAACTGGGAGACTAGTCAGGATCGAGGGAAAGATGAATGCAACAATGTACAGAGAGATCCTTGATGAAAACCTGCTGCAGAGCGCTCTGGACCTCAGACTGGGGCGAAGGTTCACCTTCCAACAGGACAATGACCCTAGCACACAGCCAAGATAACAAGAGTGGCTTCAGGACAAGTCTGTGAATTTCCTTGAGTGGCCCAGCCAGAGCCCAGACTTGAACCCGATTGAACATCTCTGGAGAGATCTGAAAATGTCTGCGCTAGGGATGGACGGTTTTTCGGTTATACCGAAAACCGGGGTTTATAAAAATAGAAACGGTTTTTTATCAAAACCGTCTGAAACCGTTTTATTTTTTTATTTTTTTAGAAGAATAAAATAGAATAAGAATAAAACTGGAACATGTCACATGTTTGTCGTGTGTGAAAATAACAATGATACCGTCTGAATCTGCCGCGCAATGAGTGAGAGGTTTGGTCAGTTGTGAAGAATAACTGAGGATTAATATCTAATTGGGATTATATTTAAGGGTAACGAATCACTCTATGGGAAAGATAGTTGCCTTCAGTTATTGGTAGATAGGAAAGGTTTTTTACAATTACTCGCTTACATTTAATAAGATCATTTTCGCTGCTCTCTGTAAAGCGCATTGGGTCACTTTTGTGAGAAATGCGCTATAGAAATAAAATGTGATTTGATTTGATATCAATCAATCAAACTTTATTTATGTTCTATAGCACAAATCATGCATTGAATGTAACTCCAAGTGCAGTATTTACTAAACCACAATATAATAAAACAAGAGCTATACGGATCAAGAGTGTTTGTGCACAGCGCCACTGTGTGTGAAGGCGCTACTGAAAGTGATGACAGAACGCATGTCTCAGAAGATACGCGGTCACTTAGTGACGCAAAGGTAGTTCTGTATTTATCTCTATCTGTATTAGTACATTTATTTTGAAAGCTCTATTTTGACAGCTCTACCATGGGCACTTTTATTTTGATGGGGCATTCTTTGTTGATTGACTTACGACAGTTCAGGACGAGTCAGTCTCGCGGCATGTGGTTTTTATGAAAAGCTTTAAGTATGTTCACTGCATAATTCTAAGTCTAATATTTCAGTGATTATTGAGCAGTATTCAAATATTTAAATACATTGAGCAACAGCTGAAACTTTGTCTAAGAACCAAGATATTGAGAAAGCAGTTCATTCAATGAAGACGCTGTTCCAAGAGATGATCTTCCGTGCAGGCGTGCACCCTGGATCAGCGGAGCTGGTGTGTTAAGTGTTCATGTGTTTTCATGTATGGTGTAGCTTACAAAAGTCTGCCTTTCCACTTATATTTGTGAAACTAAGTAGCCTAAATGTGTTGCGACTGTGCTTACGGTGTTTTAATGGTGTTCGACATGAGTGTATTGTAGCAGTAGGGCTCATTATTTGAAATTGGCGCTCTTTTTTATTTATTTTTTATTTATTTTTTTATTATTTATTTTTCGGTTAACCGGAAAACCCCGGTTTTAGTCTTTGACGTTTTTTCGGTTTCCATAATTGGAAACCGTCCATCCCTAGTCTGCGCACTGACGCTCCCCATCCAACCTGATGGAGCTTGAGAGGATCTGCAAAGAAGAATGGGAGAAACTGCCCAAAAATAGGTGTGCCAAGCTTGTAGCATCATACTAAAGAAGACTTGAGGCTGTAATTGCTGCCAAAGGTGCTTCAACAACGTATTGAGCAAAGGGTGTGAATACTTATGGACATGTGATATTTGAGTGTTTTATTTTTAATAAATTTGCAAAGTTAAAAAAAAATCAAAAAAATCACGTTGTCATTATGGGGTATTGCGTGTAGAATTTGTAGAAAAAATAAGAATTTAATCCATTTTGGAATAAGGCTGTAACATAACAAAATGTGAAAAAAGTTAAAGGGTGTGAATACTTTCCGGATGCACTGTAAACCTTCTCCTTCCCCCATTCCTTTTTTTTTTTTTTTGCCTAAACGGACACGTCATGCCACCCCCCCAGACGACAGTGGGGGCTCTGACCTCGGGGGAGAGCAGGCTGCCCTGCCGCAGCTTGTCGTCCAGCTCCACCCTCTGCTTGAGCAGCGTGTCCTTCTCCTGCCGCAGGTTGTTGATCTCCTGGCGGATCTGCTGCGAGTCCTGGGCGCTGCTGCTGCGGAGCAGGCCGTTCCTCTCACTCAGCTCCCGCTCCAGAGACTCGATGCGCCCCGACAACGTCACCAGGTCCTTGCTCAGGGCCTTACGGGAGGGAGGGAGTGAGGGAGGAAGGGAGGGAAAGCGCACATTATTACTAGGGCCGATCCCAATTCACCCCTACGGCTTCGTTTTGCGTGTTCACGTTTAGGGTAGGGGTGTCCCAATTCATTTTTCATCGAGGGCTAAGGGGAAGGGCTATCCACGGCTCAGTTTGGAGATTTTTCATGACCAGACTACGTTCGGAGCCATACCCCTACCTCCCAGCATGCATTGCGAATCATCTACAAAAATCTGATTTCACTCTAGACAATGCGGAAGACAACCACAAATGTAATTTACTTTTTTGCTATAATAATAATAATAAGTTATGTACAAGAACAATAAGTGCTGCTTGCTACTGCAAGCACACTTAATATTTCAAGATTCTTGATTATTTATTGCTATGTGCGCCAAAAGTTTATTACATCCCATTACAAGTACAATAGAGTAAAATTCATGGAAATGGAAAAAATTAGGCAAGATACAATTGAGCAATACAATAATAGAATGCAAAAAAATAATAATGTTGTGTCCGTGTGTATGCATTTATCATTATAGGCCATAAAGCATCTAGTGGGACTTCAGTGTAGTTCCTTCCCATCCCATCTGGGCATCAAAGCTGTAATAAAAAAAGAAGACAGTACATTTAAAATGATTGCCCACTGTTACCAACACACCACCTTTATGAAATACTACATAAAATAGAATTATTTATACAATGACAATGACAAATACCTGAAGTGCTGGTGACTCACATCAAGGTGTCATCTCTCAGAACCTCTCACCTCGTCATTCTGTAACGCAAATTTCAGGTCAGAGGTGTGGACACTTCTCTAGTGTAGGTTTTCCATAGACTCTCTACAGTGTACTGTGTTACTTGTACTGTAAGAAGTAGGCTAGTGAAATCATTTCAATCCACAGTATTATTCTACAGCAAATCTACAAATCAATGAATTAATCATTCTTTTTGATTCCACACAACATTACCGTTCATTACAAAAGCACTTACTTTTTCTATAATCTATTACATCTCTAACAAAGCTAGAGAATGGTGCATGAAACATACTGTACAGTATGTTGCATGTTTAGTAGGTCTGCAACAAATGTATTTATTCATTATGTTTCATCTTTGACAACCTATTTCTTCCTCCCACCATCTCCTTTTAGTTTTGTAGAGGGGTGGCATAATTGTGGTGAGCACAGTTTCAGTGCTTTGATAACTGATGCTAACAAAGGCACTATCTACCTTACTCACAAAACAACAAATAACTGTTTGGCTATCCTAAGTAAACAACACAAAATCCTAGTAAACACATGTAACTCACTAAAACTTACCCAAGAACACAGCAGAAGGTCTGTCTTCAGATGACTGTGCCATGAATAGTGAACTGATGTGGAGATCAATGTCTGAAATTATGTTGTCTTCTTCGTCATCGTCAGATTCAGAGTTCCCGTTATGTATAGTCCAATATGAAGTTCATTAATTGCCCACTGTCGATATTTCTGCCTGCTTTTGAAATTCTGTTGATAGCATTAGTGAGAGCTTCAGCATCCATTTTGTAAACCTGTCAACAAACAGGTCCACATGCACATGGCTACTTAAATACAGCTGGGGTGGGTGTGGCTACACACACTGGCACACTAATACCCCCCACCCGACTTTGCTAACTAAATGAAGGTATTTAGTGAATGTAAAACTATTGGCTATGATATCGAGTGGGTTCTTCATCGCTTCATTTGTTGTCCTATGCCAAAAACTGGAAAACTAATTTTTTCACAACAAGACTTGTTTGGCTCGATTGCGAGGTTTCACAATTCCCGACATGAGGACCTTTTAATGAAACAGTGTCACATATTACCCCCATTCTGGCCCACTTACATTGGCTTCCTGTACCTTTCAGGATTCAATTCAAGATTCTCCTGATCACATTTAAGGCCCTCCATGGCATGGCACCCTCTTATATTTCTGATCTTTTAATCCAATACATTGCAACTAGATTACTTGGATCTTCTGACCAACGGCTTTTAAATGTCCCACGGTCCAGGCTCAAAACAAAGGGTGGTGGTGCTTTTACTGTTGTAGCTCCAACACTATGGAATCGCCTCCCCCTCACTGTCAGGTTAGCTGAGTCTGTACCACTTTTTAAAAACGTTTAAAACCCCACTTATACAGGATGCCGTTTTTACATGTTGTTTTCTCTATTTTGCTTCTGATATCTGTATTGATTATATTATTTTATCATTTGTTTTATTGCTTTTGTGAAGTGCTTGTTTACATTTTATGAATAATATTTTACTTGCTGTATGCTAACAAATGTACTGTGAAGCACTTTGTGACTGCTGTCTTGAGAAGTGCTATACAAATAAAGTAAAGTAAATTAAATGAGCTCACTCCATAGCTAGTGTTTCTGTTTGTATATTTGTGACAGCTGCTGGTGAAAGGGGTAACAAGCCGTCTGTTTAGAAAAATGTGAATACATTTCAGCGTTGTTGAAAAAAATCAATGACACACTCACTAGTCAACTAACACAGCTTGTTTTGTGAGTCTGCTAACAATGTAAAATAGTGTTATAGTTAACTAGGTAGCAGAGAGGATTACTCACCCAATCCATTGCCTTGCAGTATTCTGGCTTGACTAGCGAGTTTGTGTTCTGATTCTGAAATGTATTTCGGTTTTGCTAAATAAAAGTCTGAACATATTGATTGGTTGGCAACTTGTTCCCCCTTTCACCAGCCGCTGTCACATTGTGTGTGTGTGTGTGTGTGTGTGTGTGTGTGTGTGTGTGTGTGTGTGTGTGTACCTGACTGGAGCGGAGTCTCTTGGTCTCCAGGCCGCTGCGCTCCAGCAGGAGAGCTTCTTTCTTGAACAGGATCTCCTCTCTCTTAGTGAGCTCTCCCTCCAGATCATCCAGGCCTCTCCTCTGCTCTAAAACTTTCTCCATCTCCTCATCCAGCCAGCGCTTCTGCTCTTCTATCTTCTGCTCACACACACACACAAACACACACACACACACACACACACACACACACACACACACACACACACACACACATAAAAAGGGACAGACACAGTCACAAATAGAGTTTTAGAGCCAAAAAAAGAAATAATTCAACACTTCCATTTCACAGTATTGGCTCAATCCATAAACAATTAACAGTCGAGATAAAAAAAGAAAGAAAAATCACATGTTCCCGCCGTTCAACGGATTGATCCACATCTCACTTCTCTCCATCCCACAGTGTGAGTGGAAGAGCCTCATGTTAGGGAGACACGCTAAAACAAGTCAGAGTCCTACAGACTTCAGTAAGGCAGCAGTGTGTCAGAGGGGTCGAGTGTGAGACTGTCAGTGTGAGCTCTGGGCCTGTTCAGGCACGTAAGGGCTTTACAGGGGAAACAAAGTCCTTGTGTAGATTTCCGTCTGAGCCTAACGTAAGGAGACCAGGGGCCGGTTGCATAAATATAGATTAAGACTGGTCTAAGCCTTAGACTAGTGTTATATTCTCAGGTTAGACCAGTCTAATTAAGACTGCCTGTTGCATTAAAAATAAGACTGACTTATTTTGAGGTTAGAAAGTTAGCCACCCCCCTGGCTAAGCTTGATTTAAGAGCTGTGTTGCTATGGGAACGAGTCCGGGCTAGTAGTTAGCTAACACTGTAACTCCAACGTGGTAAACTACTTCACTGGTTAAAACTGCTAAGCAGTATACTTTTCTCCACATTATATTCCTCCAATATACATACGTTTTCAGCAGAAGAAAATGTAGTTTATCTCTCATATCTTCCGCCGCTAGTTGCAGTTGTTTCGGCCACCATGTTTTTTTTTTCTGTCAAGTGTCTTATTTTACCTAGAATGGATTGTGTGACAGGCTATCTAAGTCAGTCTTACCTTAGTCACTCAGAGGCTAGCTTTATGCAACAGGAACATTTTAGAGTCTATAGCAAGACTGACTTAAAGTGAGATCTAAGTCTAAGTCTGGGTCTATCTTCATGCAACCGGCCCCAGGAGCCCTCCCACCTGCTGCTCCTCTAGGGAGATGACGGAGCCGTTGCTGCCGCTGCGCCGCTGCTTCTGGATGGCGGCGATCTCCTCCGTCTTTATCTTCAGGATCTTCTGCTGCTGCTCGTTCTTGATCTCCAGCTCCTGTGGGAAGGAGGGATGGGAAGGAGGGACGGGAAGGAGGGGAAGGAGGGATGGGAAGGAGGGACAAGAAGGAGGTGAAGGAGGGATGGGAAGGAGGGACGGGAAGGAGGGGAAGGAGGGATGGGAAGGAGGGACGAGAAGGAGGGGAAGGAGGGACGGGAAGGAGGGGAAGGAAGGAGGGGAAGGAAGGAGGGGAAGGAGGGAGGGGAAGGAGGGATGGGAAGGAGGGACGATAAGGAGGGCCGGGAAGGAGGGCCGGACGGATGGGAAGGAGGGATGGGAAGGAGGGGAAGGAGGGAGGGGAAGGAGGGACGGACGGATGGGAAGGAGGGATGGGGGGATGGAGAGGGAGGGGAAGGAGGGATGGGAAGGACGGAGGGGAAGGAGGGACGGGAAGGAGGGAGGGGAAGGAGGGAGGGGAAGGAGGGAGGGGGGATGGGAAGGAGGGAGGAGAAGGGGGGAGGGGAAGGGGGGATGGGAAGGGGGGATGGGAAAGAGGGATGGGAAGGAGGGATGGGAAGGAGGGATGGGAAGGGGGGATGGGAAGGAGGGATGGGAAGGAGGGATGGGAAGGAGGGAGGAGAAGGAGGGATGGGAAGGAGGGATGGGAAGGAGGGACGAGAAGGAGGGGAAGGAGGGGAAGGAAGGAGGGGAAGGAGGGATGAGAAGGAGGGACGGGAAGGAGGGGAAGGAGGGGAAGGAGGGATGAGGAGGGATGGGAAGGAGGGACGGACGGATGGGAAGGAGGGATGGGAAGGAGGGGAAGGAGGGATGGGAAGGAGGGGAAAGAGGGATGGGAAGGAGGGAGGAGAAGGAGGGATGGGAAGGAGGGACGGACGGATGGGAAGGAGGGACGGGAAGGAGAGGAAGGAGGGGAAGGAAGGAGGGGAAGGAGGGAGGGGAAGGAGGGGAAGGAGGGATGGGAAGGAGGGACGGACGGATGGGAAGGAGGGAGGGGAAGGAGGGATGGGGGGATGGAGAGGGAGGGGAAGGAGGGATGGGAAGGAGGGAGGGGAAGGAGGGAGGGAGGGGAAGGAGGGAGGGGGGATGGGAAGGAGGGAGGAGAAGGGGGGAGGGGAAGGAGGGATGGGAAGGGGGGATGGGAAGGAGGGATGGGAAGGAGGGATGGGGAGGAGGGATGGGAAGGAGGGATGGGAAGGGGGGATGGGAAGGAGGGATGGGAAGGGGGGATGGGAAGGGGGGATGGGAAGGAGGGATGGGGAGGAGGGATGGGAAGGAGGGATGGGAAGGGGGGATGGGAAGGAGGGATGGGGAGGAGGGACAGGAAGGAGGGATGGGAAGGGGGGATGGGAAGGAGGGATGGGAAGGAGGGATGGGGAGGAGGGATGGGAAGGAGGGATGGGAAGGGGGGATGGGAAGGAGGGATGGGGAGGAGGGATGGGAAGGGGGGATGGGAAGGAGGGATGGGGAGGAGGGATGGGAAGGAGGGATGGGAAGGGGGGATGGGAAGGAGGGATGGGAAGGAGGGATGGGGAGGAGGGATGGGAAGGAGGGATGGGAAGGGGGGATGGGAAGGAGGGATGGGAAGGAGGGATGGGAAGGGGGGATGGGAAGGAGGGATGGGGAGGAGGGACGGATGGGAAGGAGGGAGAGGAAGGAGGGACGGGAAGGGGGGAGGGGAAGGAGGGATGGGGAGGGGAAGGATGGAGGGATGGGAAGGGGGGAGGGATGGTAACGAGGGGGGGGAAGGAGGGATGGGAAGGGGGGATGGAAAGACATTAAGCACAAACCACTGTGGAAGGATAGGAGGCATCAGAGCTCATCATATTCTGCTGGCAACTGAGATTTCAATGCCAAGTCCGCAGATGTTATTTACACTAACTTCCATCGTTTTTTCGACGGTTGTCATGTGGCATTTGGAAAAAGACAGTTGGAAAATGATATTTTCCATTTCAGGGTATTGTCAGCCACCTGTTCCAAACAATGGAAGCAGCATTTTCTCTGCAGCAAGACAATGATGTGAGAGTTGTTGTGCAGGGGTGCAAACTGGTGATGGCCCAAAAAGTGACATCTTTTGTTGCCTGAAAACGCCTGATCAACGTGCAGCTAACCTTAGAAGAGAACATTTGTTTTGAAGGGGGGGGGGTGTTAGCGCTAGCACTGACGTTGGTCTAACAATGATGCGCATGTAAGTAGCGGCAGCCCTGACCTGAACACCTGCAGAATTACTTCGGAAACAGTTTACCATGACTGTGTTCTCCACGCTGTCTGGAATTGTACCTAGCTGCCTGAAGCTAAGGGTTATTTCAAGAGCAGTGGAGCTTAGCAGACAGGAAGATTAGTTAGCTCGCACATCATGTGACTTGGATGAGACCCCCCCCCGTGGATGACCTATTTGGTGGTAAAAAAAACTGCTAGCAGAAAGGTGACAAGTTTGCACCCCTGGTTGTGTGACAATTGTTATTCCAATTATGAGTCATCACATGGCTTCGGTTTCAAGAAGAACTGAAGCAAAAAAAAAAATTTGTTTCCTGTTTAAAATGGTCTACGTAACGTCTCTGTAGCAGTACTGACTTCTAGCCCTAGAATTTACTCAAATGTTTTTTGTTTTTTTTAAAAGATAACTTTGGACAAACCCAGTATATATGTATATATATAATAATATAATAATATATTATATAGATCCTTCTGCTTGTTTATAAAGCTCTCACTGGCACAGCACCAGAATATCTGAAAGACCTTTTGCTAGCATATCAGCCCAATAGAGCTCTCAGGTCTTCTGACGGTTTTACCTGTGCACCACATGAACAAAAGAAGATATTTGGTGAGGCTGCATTCTCAGTTGTCATTAGGGATGCAACCTCAGCAAATATGTTCAAGTCAAGACTGAAAACCCATCTTTTTAATATTGGCTTTAAATGACTAAATCATTTAATTATGTTTCATTTAATCATTTAATTCGGTTGTGTAAATAGTACCTACAGCAGGCACGACTTACTAGAAGTTGGCACGCAAAACGAGAAGACAGTAACAGCGGAGTTCCTGAAGCAACAAAGGATTTATCACGAGATCGCCCGTTTACCGGGAGAACCTTGGTACTCAGTCCCTACCCTGAGGCGCAAACGTCGGCGTAAGGACCGCAAGCAACGACGGGGCTGCAGGGCAGGCCTGTTAGCTAGGCTAAGGAGGAGCCCAGACAAACCTGCTTTGCCGAGTATTTTCCTATCCAACGTCAGGTCCCTGACGAATAAGATGGATGAACTGAGACTACAAGTTGCCAAAAATAACATCGTGGGAGATAGCTGTGTGATTATTCTCACTGAAACCTGGCTAAATGAAACTATCGTGGACTCCGCGATTAGCTTGGAGGGACGGACCCTTCACCGGGCAGACCGCACGCAGCTCAGCGGCAAGTCCCGCGGAGGCGGCCTCATAATATCGACGAAGGATAGCTGGTGCTTAAACACGAAAACTGTAAGTAGCCACTGCTCCCCAGACCTGGAATACTTGACTGTTAAATGCCGACCCACATACCTCCCGAGGGAATTCAACGCGGTGTACATAACATCTGTTTACATTGCGCCTAGCGCGGATGGTAGCCTAGCATTGGCGCGGCTATATGACGTCATCAGTGGTCAACAAAGCACAGATCCACAGGCAATTCACATTATAGCAGGAGATTTCAATCATGTCGACCTGAAGGCAGTACTACCCAAGTTCTATCAGCATGTTAAATGTGCAACAAGAGGAGAAAAAACACTGGACAAGGTATACACCAACATCAAACGTGCTTACAAGGCTAGTCCGCTAGCTCATCTAGGCATGTCTGACCATGTGTCAATCCTCCTGATCCCAGCATACACTACCATGGGGAAAAGTGCTCCCATCACCACTAAGACTGTCAGAACCTGGCCAGAAGGGTCCGCTCCACTGCAGATCTGCCTAAATGACACCCCATGGCAGGAATATGAGCATGAGGACCTGGAACAGTACACGTCGTCGGTTCTGAACCACATAGTGAACTGCACCAACTCAGTCACCGTGGACAAACGGGTCCGGGTCTACCCCAACACGAAGCCATGGATGACTGGGAAGGTCCAAAAACTGATCAACGAGAGGGACAACGCCTTCTTCGCAGGGAAGAGCACACCGCTGTACAGCACCACCAGGGCTAACCTAAAGCGCGGAATCAAAGCGGCCAAGGCAGACCACAGAGAGAAGATTGAGGAATGCTTCCTGAGCAACGACTCCAGGCGGATGTGGCAGGGGGTTCAGCACATGACAAACTTCAGAGCCAACAGGCTCACAGCCGCAGAGGACGACCCCCTGCTGGCGGGAAAGCTGAACACCTTCTACGCCCGGTTCGACGAGGGGCGAACGGAGGTAACCACAACACAAACACCACTCTCTCCAGCTCTCAGCAGCCTCACCCTCACAGAGCATGAAGTGAGACGCGTGCTGAAGGCGGTGGACCCCAGGAAAGCCTCGGGGCCGGATGGCGTCCTGGGACGGGTGCTGAGGGACTGCGCCGACCAGCTGGCCGGGGTTTTCACCAACATCTTCAACCAGTCCCTGTCCCAGGCCACCATCCCACCCTGCCTGAAAACCTCAACTATCATCCCAGTCCCGAAGAAAAGCACGGTGAGCTGCCTAAACGACTACCGCCCGGTGGCACTCACACCAATCATCATGAAGTGCTTCGAGAAACTAGTCCGGGCCCACATACTCACACGCCTCCCGCCCAACCTGGATCCATACCAGTTCGCCTACAGAGCCCACAGGTCCACAGAGGACGCCATCGCGACGACTCTCCACGCCACTCTATCCCACCTGGAGAGGGGAAACAGCTACGCGAGACTGCTCTTTGTGGACTTCAGCTCCGCCTTCAACACCATCCTTCCAGACAGGCTAGTGACCAAACTACTAGACCTGGGTCTATCACACTCTATATGTGCATGGATCAAGGACTTCCTGACCGACCGCCCCCAGAGGGTGCGGGTGGGCCCCCACACCTCCACAGCCCTCAGACTCAGCACTGGGTCCCCCCAGGGCTGCGTGCTAAGCCCCATCCTCTACACCTACGACTTCACCCCCGTCCACCCCAGCAACTCCATCGTAAAGTTTGCAGACGACACCACCGTGGTGGGATGCATCTCGGGGGGGGACGAGGCGGCGTACAGGGATGAGGTAGAGCAACTGAGCAAGCTGTGCAAGGTTAACAACCTGCTGCTGAACAAGTCAAAGACCCAGGAAATCATCGTAGACTTCAGGAGGAAAAAGTCCGAGATCCAGCCCCTGCTCATCGACGGAGAGAGCGTGGAGAGAGTCTCAACCCTCCGATTCCTGGGGATGCACATGCGGGATGACCTGACCTGGAAGGACAACACAAAAGCCACCATCAAGAAGGCACAACAGCGGCTATACATCCTGAGAGTCCTCAGGAAGGAACACAGCAAGCAGGAGATACTGGTGACCTTCTACCGCGGCGCAGTGGAGAGCATCCTCTCCTATGGCATCTGCAACTGGTTCTCCAGCTGCACAACCGCGGAGAGAAATGCGCTACAGAGAGTCGTGAGAACAGCACAGAAGATCACCGGCGCCCCCCTCCCCTCTCTGGAAGAGCTGTACAACACACGCTGTCTCAGGAAGGCCTCCAAGATCTCCAGGGACCCAACCCACCCTGGGTACGAACACTTTACCCGGCTGCCCTCGAAAAGGCGGTTCAGGACCTTGGCCGCAAGGACAAACAGACTGAAGAACAGCTTCTACCACAGGGCCGTCCAGGCCCTGAACACAGCAAAGACCTAGGTTCTGGGCCCTGGACAGTCTGGACGGATTGATGGCAGCTGCTGGACTGAAAAAATCAGGTGTAGTGCTGACACCAGGGGAGCCACCCCTCCTAAATTTCGTTGTTTGGTACCTGTACTGTAGCAATGACAATAAAGACCATTCATTCATTCATTCATTCATTCATTCCATTCATTCATTCATTCATATAATGATTGGAGCACTTTGAGCTGCAACGTTTGCAGGAAAAGCGCTATTCAAATAAAAGTTGTTATTATTATTTCCCTGACACCTTTGAAAAAAGGCGAAATCATCCAGTGGCAGTCCCTCTTCGAGACCAGTAGCGGGAGTAATGTAGAGTTTCTAACTGCTCTGTACCTTGACCCTGTGCGTGCGGCGCTGCATCTCTGTCTCCAGGCGGCGCTTCTGTTTGCTCTCCTGCCGCAAGCGCCTCTGCAGCTGCTCCTGCTGCTGCCTCATGCTCTGCACACTGCGCTCCAGCTCCGACACGCGCCGCTCGCTCTGCGTGGACATGGAGGCCAGCCTCGCCGTGTCCCTTTGGCGCTGGCTCAGGACCTGACACACACACACACACGCACACGCACACACACGCGCACGCACACGCACACAGACACAGACACAGACACAGACACATACACGCACAGGGTTTATGACATCATCACATACAGGTACATGTAGCTTTGCGCTGTTTACATTGAAGGCACACACTTCTAATACACTCACACTCACACACACACACACACATATGATATGATACATACATACATACATGTACACACAGTCAAATACACATGTACACACACAATCATTTATTCAAATAATTTATTTTATTTAGGTGTGTGTGTGTGGGTGTGGGTGTGAGTTTCAAGCCTGTGTGCGTGTGCGTGTGCGTGTGTGTTTCAAACCTGTGTGCGTGTGTGCATGCACGTGCGTGTGTGCGTGTGTGCGTTTCAAGCCTATGGGTGTGTGTAACACAGCAGGAGATCCAGACCTGTACTTTGCTCTGCGCGGCGGCGATCTTCCTGCGGCACTCCTGAGCCCGGGTCCCGCCGGCCCCCTGCTTCTCCAGGTCCTGCAGCTGCCTCTGGGCCTCCCGGACCTCCAGCCGCGCCTGCTCCGCCTCCCCCTCCAGGGCGCAGATCTTGCGACTGTACTGCTTGTTCAGGGCCTGGGCGTCCTTGCCTGGGATCAGCAACAGACACGGACCACCGCACAGTGTCACACACCAGCGGTCCCGCTTCATATCTCACATATTCGTTACGTAGAGGGTGTGGGGTGCTCAGGGGAGGAGGGGGACGTTGGCCGAACGATGTGTACACAGAAATGTAGCATTGTGTTTGTGTGTGTGTGTGTGTGTGTGTGTGTGCGCACCTGTCTTGACCAGCTCTTTGATGAGCTCCTCCTTCATGCGGATGGTGACAGACAGCTCCCTGATCTTCTGCTGGGCCTGGAGGAGTCCCCACTCAGACCCCGGCTCAGCCCCCGGCCCCCGCAGCACCGAGCACTCCCCTACGCTGGAGTTGGCTGCCGAGAGAGAGGGGAGAGAGAGAAACAGGAGAGAGAGAGAGGGGGGGGGGGAGAGGGGAGGAGAGAGAGAGAGGGAGAGAGAGGAAGAGAGAGAGAGAGGGAGAGAGAGAGACAGAGAGAGACAGAGAGAGAGAGAGAGAGGGAGAGGGAGAGGGAGAGAGAGAGATGTGATATGTGACACATTCTAATGCTTTGGTCCTCATATCGGGATCTGATGTAATGATTGGATCTTTCTTTAGAAAGAAACATTACATACATTTCCACGTTGTTGAAAATCAATGACACATCACTAGTCAACTGACACAGCTTGTTTTGTGAGCCTGCTAACAATGTAAAGTGTTATAGTTAACTAGGCAGCAGTGGGGATTACTCACTCAATCCATTGCGTTGCAGTATTTTGGGCTTAACTAGCGAGTTTGTGTTGTGATTTTCAACAACGTTGAAATGTAGTGTTTCAAAAGAAAACAGAACATTTTGATTGGTTGCCGATATGAGGACCAAAGCATTAGAACGTGTCACGTATTGTATTCACATTATGAATGAAACATGTAATATTGACAACTTATACCCGATGCCACTGTTTGTCTAAACGGGAAGCTCTAAAGCATTTTAGAGTGGTGTATTGTGGGTAAGTGGGTTCGCAAGTGGTTCACGGCGGCTGCCTCTCGCTAGGCTAGCTAGCTCTGCTGCGGGGGGACTCACAGGGGCGCCTGTTGCAGTGTGACGTGGAGAGCTGTTCAGAGGAAGGCAGCAAAGACATCAAGCCCCGCCCTCCGGCGGCTGGTCCACCCATCGGCACGTCCCTCCTGGTCCAGGTCAGGTTCACCTGTCTGAATGACGCATGGCAAGACCAATAATAACTTAATAATAATAACTTTTATTTGTATAGTGCTTTTCCTGGAAACGTTGCAGCTCAAAGTGCTCCAATCATTATATAATCATAATTTAATCATTTAGTCATTTAAAGGCAATATTAAAAATATGTGTTTTTAGTCTTGACTTGAACATATTTGCTGAGGTTGCATCCCTAATGTAAACTGGCAGTGCATTCCACAATTTGGGTGCATAAAATGAGAATGCAGCCTCACCAAATATCTTCTTTTGTACATGTGGTACACAGAGAAAACCAGCGTCAGAAGACCTGAGAGCTCTATTGGGCTGATATGCTAGCAAAAGGTCTTTCAGATATTCTGGTACTGTGCCAGTGAAAGCTTTATAAACAAGCAGAAGGATCTTGAAATCTATTCCCAACTTAACAGGAAGCCAGTGTAGAGTCTCTAAAATAGGAGTGAAATGAGCTCTTCTGCTTGTTTTGGTTAAAACTCTCGCTGGTGCATTTTGGACTAATTGCAGCTGGCCAATAGCTGGTTTCAATGCTGTGGTATTCAGGATGGTATAAAGCAGTGGTTCTCAAACCTCTCCTCGGGGACCCCCAGCCGCTCCACATATTTGATCTGTTCCACCACCATTAAATATGTCAATATTTGGAGCTGTTGAGTGGTGTATATCATTTGGCAATATACTGATTGATGTGGCCTATGTGTAAGAATGCTGGCAATCTGAGCCTACGCTGTAGCACTCCAAAAATGTAACTACGCGGCACACCTACGCAGACCGTAAGAACTGTGATTGGTCCGCTTGGTAGCACCTGATTCCGACATGATTCCGACTCTCTCGTAGGCCTAAATGCGGAAGCCATGACAGAAATGTCACTTACTTTTTCTGTAATTACTATTATTGTTATTAATAAAGATTAGAAAGATTATGATAACCATCTTATTATCTTAGTTTAAAGTCATTTCAATGCATTATAGACATTTTCTTTACAACAAGCATAACCAAGAAATCGTTATTATGCCGCTATGAGTACACCGTCCCAAAGGAGCGCCCCATGGAAGCGTCAAGCACAGCCTTCCCATAAGGAGTGCGATTCACATTTACGAGATGTACAATCCTGTTTATTTAGAAATAAATGATTACCTGTGGCGTTTGACAGCGGATGATGATAGACATATTTAATGTAAAGTTATCTATCTAAGTAAGGCTGATGTGTGCATGATAGACGCGCATTTTGACCTATTTCCATGTTTTATTTACAGCTATGGCACTTATTAAACCAAAACAACACGCAATCCTATCCGAGCAGTTGTTATTATGTAATATACTTCCATTAGACTACCAAAGCAGGACACCGGAGCACTCCTGTCTTGCACGTATGGTCACCCTTTGCCCCGGCCGACATGATTCAGGGGCATAGAAAACACACTGCCAACTAGCGATGTGACGGTGTAATTGCAGGGCGACGCAGACCGACCAATGCAGAACTATAAATTGGGAGAGCCCTTGCGTAGGCTACGGCATAGCCTCGCGTAAATTCGACGCAGAAGTATAAATTGGGCTTTAGCCCTCAGTTACTCCAGGGAGACTGTCCCCTGTAATCTCTAATTGTAAGTCGCTTCGGGTGAAAGTGTCTGCTAAATGTTTCAAATACATAAAATACAACTTTATACAAAGTCATATTCAGGTTATATTTGCGACATACTTGCGTCTGTTGTGGCCCGAGTGGTTGAGGGAGTCCTCGTCCTCGTCCTCGTCCTCTGAGTCCTTCACCTCTCCCCCCTGCCCCGAGCCCTCGTGGTCCAGAGAGGGGTGGGCGTACTGGAC
>NC_137674.1:71214495-71269495 GCF_963989245.1 Nansenia antarctica
AATGAGCGGGCCGGCACCTTGCATGGTAGCTTTGGAATAAGGTGCTATAATATAAGTAAGTCCATTTACCATTTACAAACCAAAATACATGAAAGACTCCTTTACAATAGACTTCTGATTGTATGAATAAAAGATGCGTGATATATAAAGATACATCCACCGCTTCAAGAGGTCACAGACATATTAGTAAATATTCCTGTAGTTTATCTTTAATGAATGAATACAAGAACGTACACTTAGTGAACACTTTATTAGGAACACTATACTAATACTCGGTAGGGGTTCTCCCTTTGCTCTCAAAACAGCCTAAATTCTTCGTGGCATTGATTCCACAAGCTGTGAATCTCCCGTTCTACCACATCCGAAAGTGTTCTATTGGATTCAGATCTTGTGATTCAGACTGGGAGGCCACTGAGGAACACTGAACTCATTGTCATGTTCATGAAACCAGTTTGAGACGACTTTTGCTTTGTGACACGGTGCGTTATCATGCTGGAAGTAGCCATTAGAAGATGGACACATTGTGGCCATGAAGGGATGCACGAGGGATTCAAGCGATGATTGATTGGTAGTAACGGGCCCAAAGTGTACCAAGAAAAAAATTATTCCCCCCACCATTACATCACCTGAATGAATGAGAAGCTGTATCTATGTGTGTATGCAGTGTTCTCATGTGTATGCATGGTTCTCACTTGTATGCAGTGTTCTCACCTGTATGCAGTGTTCTCACGTGTATGCAGTGTTCTCACGTGTATGCAGTGTTCTCACCTGTATGCAGTGTTCTCACCTGTATGCAGTGTGTCCTCACCTGTATGCAGTGTCGGTGCAGGTCCTGTAGTGGGCGCTCTGGGCCTGCAGTCTGCTGATCTCTCCGTCTCCCGGCCGGAGCCGTCTCTCCGGGTCGGAGCGGGCGATGATGCGGGTCTCGGAGCGCTGCCGGTTCTCCAGGGCCCGCCGGAGAGCCCGGATCTGCTGCTCCAGCCCCTCCACGCGGTCCGGCTCGCCCCTGCAGTTCACCGTGGCCCGGTTCTGGATGTTGCGGGCCCGCTTGGCGTAATTTAGCGTGTTCAGGCTCTCGTCGAAGTCCGAGGTGGACGGGCTGATGCACGCGATCATCAGCGTCTTGGCGTTTCCTCCGAGAGAGTCTTTCAAGATCCTACACGCGAAAAAATATTTGAAAAAACGTTGGCCTTTCCCCCCCGCTGTGTTGTAAAGCTGCTTCCTTCACTTCACATCTAACAGAATTAGATATGCCCACACATTACATAACTGACCCACGTTTAGCCTCCCTGTTGTTAAGGTGGAAGGCAGCCGACACTGTCTTTGCCTCGCTAAGCTTCAATCTCCATTTCCGGAAGTATGCCACTAGTGTCTGCATGTCCTGGCTCAGAATCCCCTCCACAGACTGCCAATTTCCAGCAGAGTACACCACTGCGAGGTCGTCTGCGTAGGCGTACTTCCGCGAGAGTGTGTTGGGCAGGTCATAGGTGTATATATTATAGAGGAGGGGGGCCAGGACCGATCCCTGAGGGACGCCGTTCTTAAGGCGTCGAAGCCTGCTTAGCTGTCCGCAACCGGTGGTGAGGGTAAAGCTGCGGTTACGGATGAGCTCCATGATCATTCTGACCATGTGCCTGTCCGGCAGCAGGCGGAGCAGCTTGCAGGTGAGGCCGCGATGCCATACGGTATCGTAGGCAGCCGCCAGGTCTATAAAGACGGCCCCGGCCTTCTTTTTTGCCGAAAAGCAATCCTCGATGTCTTGAGTCATAAGGGTGACTTGATCTACGGTCGACCTCCCATGTCGGAACCCGGCCTGCTCACGTGGGAGCAGCGGGTCGACAATTGGTTCGATGCGGGCGTAGATGAGACGCTCGAGGATCTTGAAGGGGATGCATAGCAGAGAGATGGGACGGTAACTCTTAGGGTCCCCTTCAGGCTTATTCGGTTTAGGGATCGCAACAACTAGGGCTCTTCGCCAGATTTTGGGGATCTTGAGTTGGCGCAAACAGGAAGTGAGGAACGCTCTCAGCCAGGACTTCAAGGCGGGTGCGGCCTTGCACATTACATAACTGACCATCTCGGCGTGACATTGGACAGGACTCTCACGTTTCGCCGGCACCTCGAGTCACTGCGCAAGAAGTTAACAGCTCGTGTGGCGTTGATGAGGCGACTGGTTGGCTCGGGCTGGGGCGCCGGCGCAAGGACCTTGCGCATGGCAGCCCTAGCCCTTGTTTATTCAACTAGTGAATACTGCGCCCCAGTATGGTGTCGCAGTGCCCACACCCGCCTCATCGACTCGCCTATAAACGAAGCCTTGCGCATTGTGACAGGATGCCTGCGTCCTACCCCCGTGGACAACCTTCTCATCCTAGCAGGCATCCAGCCCGCAGGCCTCCGCCGCATGGGAGCCACAGCACGTCTCGCCTGCCGGGCCGTGGAGCTTAATAACCATCTGCTCCATGATAGGCTCACTATAACAACGGAGCCCTCCCGGCGTCTCAAGTCGAGACACCCATTTGTGCCTGCCGCACAGGATCTCAGGCAGCAATGCAGAGATCTTAACATCAGTGCGGCAGGATGGGCGGATTATATGTGGCGCGCGGAGTGGGAGGCAAACACCTCCAAACTCCGCGACCACATCCCAGTCGCCGGCCCTGAGCCCCTCGGGATGGACTTGCCAAGGCTATCCTGGGTGAGGCTCAATCGTCTCCGGACCGGCGTCGGGCGTTTCCGCTCATCAATGCACAGATGGGGCTTGGCCCCAAATGCGTCGTGCGAGTGTGGCGCAGAGGACCAAACCGCAGACCATGTTATCCTGGATTGCCCGGTGTACCACCCACCCAACGGGATGCATGGTCTGTCGGTATTAGATGACGAGACGATGACGTGGCTTCTGGAGGGGTGTCCAGAAATATAGCCCGGGTGAGCCCCTCAACCAGGTCTCGGGGTGGTAAAAGGGTAGCACCTCGGCCCCGAGCCTGGTGGAGTGGAGAGGAAAACAACTACCCATACGCCGAAGAAGAAGAACATAACTGACCGTAAAATATTAAATATAAACTTTCAAATATTGTCTGAAGGGGATTATATCCTTTTTTTCTGTGGTATGGGGCAGTTAGTGTTGGACCACCAGATCCTTCTCTCCATCCTCTCAGACCTGGGCATCTCTGGCACCGCACACTCCTGGTTTTCTTCCTACCTGGCGGACCGCTCCTACCAGGTGACCTGGAGAGAATCGCTATCTTCACGAACCCTCTCCACTGGAGTACCCCAGGGTTCTGTCCTAGGGCCCCTACTTTTCTCCCTCTACACCAAGTCTCTTGGCTCGGTAATCTCTTCACATGGGCTCTCCTACCACAGCTACGCAGACGACACTCAACTCTTCCTGTCCTTCCCCCTGTCTGATGTACACGTGGCAACCCGTATCTCAGCATGTCTCGCTGACATTTCAACTTGGATGGCTGACCACCATCTCAAGCTCAATCTTAACAAGACCGAGCTCCTCTTCATCCCCGGGAAAGCCTGCCCTCTCCAAGACTTCTCCATCACAGTGGAGAACTCTACTGTAACCCCCTCCCTGACAGCCAAGAACCTTGGAGTGATCCTGGATAACCGATTATCCTGTGCGGAGAACATTGCAGCAACGGCTCGCTCCTGCAGATTCTTCCTCTACAACATCAGAAGGATACGACCATTCCTTACCAGAGAGACAGCACAACTCTTGACCCAGGCACTGGTCATCTCCCGCCTGGATTACTGCAATGTACTCCTGGCTGGGCTCCCCGCTTCAGCCATTAGACCTCTGCAGCTCATCCAGAATGCTGCTGCCCGGCTGGTATTCAACCTCCCCAAATACTCGCATGTCACCCCTCTCCTTCGCACCCTGCACTGGCTCCCGATAGCAGCTCGCATCAGATTCAAGACCCTGGTGCTTGCATACCAGGCAGCTAAAGGGACAGCCCCTGCCTACCTGAAGGAAATGGTAACCCCCCAAACCCCTGCCCGCTCACTCCGCTCCTCCACCTCGGCGGGCCGACTGGCCCCACCTCCTCTACACAGCAGTCGGGCTGCCCGATCACGTCTCTTCACAACACTGGCTCCCCGCTGGTGGAATGAGCTCCCCACGGCCGTCAGAACGGCTGAGTCACTACCCATCTTCCGTCGTAGACTGAAGACCCATCTCTTCAGGTTACATCTTAACTGCTCCTCCTGAGACATCTTCTGACCCTCACCACTACGTCTCCTAAAGACACCCGCTTTCCCCTCTACTGTGACCCTAAGAACTTCTATTGCCCCCCTTGTACTGTTTCTCAGTTTCTCCAGAAAAAAAAAAAATGTGTAGTAGAAGGTGATAGGGAGAAGGTTTTTCCTTCTATCAGTGGCCCCGGGCCGAGCTAGATTACTCTTCCTGCAACGAATGGTGGATTGCTGATTCACATGCTTAGTATTCAAATGTATTGATTGTAAGTCGCTTTGGAATAAGGCGTCTGCTAAATGCCAAAAATGTAAATGTAAATGTAAAAATGACCACTAGTGTGTCCTTGAGTAAGACCTGGGAACACCACCACTAGTGTGTCCTTGAGTAAGACCTGGGAACACCACCACTAGTGTGTCCTTGAGTAAGACCTGGGAACACCACCACTAGTGTGTCCTTGAGTAAGACCTGGGAACACCACCACTAGTGTGCCCTTGAGTAAGACCCGGGAACACCACCACTAGTGTGCCCTTGAGTAAGACCTGGGAACACCACCACTAGTGTGCCCTTGAGTAAGACCTGGGAACACCACCACTAGTGTGTCCTTGAATAACACACTTAGCCCTAAATGAGTCCAGAGTAGAACGTCCCCTGTAATCTGTAATCTAACAGCGTCTGCTACATGTTAGGGTCACGTCTGTGCCCATGCACCTAGTCATAGTCAATTTATTGAAACACGCACCAAACTACACCGGTTTAGGGCGCGGACTACTTAGTTAGTATTACTTATGTTAATTACTTAGTTAAGTATTAAGTACTAAGTATGATACATATGATACAACTATGATACAACTATGATACAGCTATGATACAACTATGATACAACTATGATACAACTATGATACAACTATGATACAACTATGATACAACTATGATACAACTATGATACAGCTATGATACAACTATGATACAACTATGATACATAGTTATATATATATGATTCTAAGAACAGAGAGAAAACATGATGGAATATGGAAACACAAACAATAAACAAACAAAATAAACACGGAGGATGTCTAACATTCATAACCGCACACATTTTAAAGACAGACATTCATACGATATAACACATCAGGAACATCTCAGTAGCCTAGTTCACGGCAGTAGTCCATTTTTAAGCTACAGTCTTGAAAGTCTCTAGATCGAGGGCGGTCTTGATGTTCAGTGGGAGGTCGTTCCACAGCCAGTGGAGCTGCCACTGCAAAGGCCTGATCTCCCCTTGTTACCAGCTTTGATTTGACCTAATATTATATGTCATAATATCGTATGTAAAACATTGTGTACTCTATAGATGGGGATCGATCAACTTCACGAAAAATGCATTCGGCCCTCCACCTACCAGAATACCTGAAAGACCTTTTGCAGCCCAATCAGCCCAATAGAGCTCTCAGGTCTTCTGACGCTGCCTTTCTCCGTGTACCACATGTACAAAAGAAGAGATTTGGTGAGGCTGCATTCTCATTTTATGCACCCAAATTGTGGAATGCACTGCCAGACTAAAAACCCATCTTTTTAATATATTGCCTTTAAATTACTAAATAATTATGAATGAATGAATGAATGAATGAATTAAGTTATGATTATATAATGAAAGTTATTATTATTATTATTATTATTATTATTACCTGGTGATCTTGGAGTCTCTGTAGGGGATGTGGGTACCTCTCCTCTTGGGGTCCCCCAGCGCCCCTATGACGTTCCCCAGCGCCAGCAGGCCGCTGTTGATCTGGATGCTCTCCTTCAGACGCTCCCCGGTGTTCCCCGTCCGCAGGACGCGCTCCGACCCCGCCAGGTCCACGAAGTGGAACTTGGAGGAGAGGACGTGCGGCGGCTCTGAGCCCGCGGAGGACCCCCCCTGGGCCCGCTGGCCTCCCCCCCGGCGCTGGTCCATGTGGACGGTGAAGATGGCGTGTGAGCGGCTGGAGTGGGGGTTCATCTGCGTGGCGCCTGTGTGTCTCGCCGTGTTGCCGGACTCCAGGAGGCTCAGCACTTCGTCCAGACCCTCCACCTCGCACTCCTTCACCCCGCACAGCACTGGAGGGTGGGACACGCACACACACACACACACGCACGCACACACACACACACACACACACACGCACACACACACACACACACACACGCACGCGCACACACACACACACACACACACACACACACACACACACACACATCACAATACATTCATAAAAGATATTGTACGCCAAAAGCAGAAAACAACCAGTCGTTTAAGAGAGTTAACAAGGTTAACACTAGAACAGCCGTGGGTGGGGTCATTTGTGACTCACACCCTGTGAGTAAAGAAAAGTGTTATATATTTGCACTCGATCAAGTTTCAGGACCCTCCTATGACTTTTCCTAGATATGTGCGTTCTACCACTCAGTATCCTTACATTTTCTAAATCACATCAGGGTAAGCTAATATAAAGCTATTTTGCTGTTTTTTTGTGTAGGAAGCAGGCTAATTTACAAGCGGCCAACTAGTGGTCGTTGTGTGTAAATAGCAGCTTGAGCATCGTAAAGAGGCTCTTTTAGTAGGTAAAAAAGGCACGGCTGTTCTAGTGTTAACAGGGTTAGGGTTTAACAGAGTTTAACAGGGTTTAACAGAGTTAACAGAGTTAACAGGGTTTAACAGGGTTAACAGGGTTAACAGGGTTAACAGGGTTAGGGTCCAGACCGATGTTGCCTTTGTCGTCCTCTCTGATGTGGATGTCCTTGCTGGCGGTCTCCACCTCCAGCAGGTCTCTGAAGTCCTCCTTGTACACCTCCAGGTAGGACACCTTGACAGAGAAGTCGGCGAGGTCGTTCTCATCCAGCAGCTTGAAGACATCAGCCACGGCCCTGAGGATGACGCCCTGCTCCTCATCCTTGAAGGAAGCTACACACACACACACAGGGTTTATGACATCATCACATACAGGTACATCTAGCTTTGCGCTGTTTACATTGAAGGCACACACCTCTAATGCGCACGCACGCACGCACGCACGCACGCACGCACGCACGCACACACACACACACACACACACACACACACACACACACACACACACACACACACACACACACACACACACACACACACACACACACACACACACACACACACACACACACACACACACACACACACACACACACACACACACACACACACACACACACACACACACACACACACAGCAGTGTTTCCTCTATATGCATTTATTTTTTTTGCGGGCCGCCAAAAAATCTTGAAGCTAGATTTAGGCCGCTTCCAGACCTACATTTCGTTACGATTTAGGGGGTGTAGTAAGTTCCAAAATGTTACAATGTTGCAATTAACCTCGTCGTTTGTGTTCGCACTGCAATCGAGACTGAATCGCTCTCAACAGGCCCGCGGCGCAAGGCGACGCGCTTGCAAAACTGTTTTGTGATTGGTCCGAATTTCGCGGGACATTTGGATTTCAGGAAATCCCTCTCCTCTCTCTCTCTTAGCCCTTCGCTCGTCCCTTTAATCCCGTATCCTAATCGAAAATGCAACATCATCAGCGACGACTGTGGGTTATTGCATTTACTGCTGTTCTCTGGTTCATGTTCTCTGGTTCATGTTCTCTGGTTCATGTTCTTATATACTTATATACTCTCAGTATAGAGTATTTTAGATGAACATTCGTAATATAGTCTGATGTTCATGGTCAACTAAATCAGCCTATTTTGTGAAACAAATAATGTTCCCGCTAATGGGCTAACCGAGCAGCCTCGCACCTAACGCCAGCTTCGAACTATTCATAGCAATATGTGCGGGGCAAAAATAATCTATATTCATCACGAACAGAACGGCGGAGGTACGGGTAAACAGGGCTCATGTTCTGTCATCAAAGCTAAGAGTTGGTTTTCTTTAACTCAGCTGATGCATTACCTTGCTGTTGGTTGTTTACCGAATGCTCCATCTGACTGTCACACTGTGATTTTACTTGTGTAAACAGTAATGTTAGCGTGTACTCTCATGTAGGCCTACTTCGTATTGATGAGCTGATGATCTTTCATTGTGTGTGTGTGTGTGTGTGTGTGTGTGTGTGTATGTATGTGACTGTCAGTCACAAGTTTATATTCTACGGATGTTGTTCAGTGCTGTATGCGCGTTCCCGGTTCCATGTGTAGCCTACTCTACACTTGTATACTTCATATTCGATGAGCTGATGATCTTTCTGTGTGTGTGTGTCATGCGCATTCCGCATGTTCCTCTGCAGCTGTAGGATATCTTGGTATTTGATCACCTTCTATATAAAATCACCTGCTCGGCTTTAATGACTTAACTGCTATTTTAAAAATATATAATGTTGCCACCCTCTAGTTTTTGGTGAAATTATGTTTGTTTTGAGCGCCAGTGCGCGTTTTATGCGCGTGCACGCGGAAATAAATTCTGACCACCCCGCCACTAATGTGAAAAATCCTAGAGGAAACACTGCACAGGGCTCTGTGTTAATAACCATAACCCACGTAGCTCTGCCACCTCACACCATGAGCTCAGATGGCAGGCCTGTCTGGTATGGCCTGTTCCCTCAGGCTACGGCAGCTGCACCGTAGGAAGTGCAGTTGGCTCCGCTACAGGTGTGAAACTCTCTGCCTTTCCCCCAGCATAGAAACACTGATATGTGCAGACAGACGTGCTCGATACGGGAAGAAAAAAACTCACAAATGTTGGCCTCTCCGATAGTGTACGTCTTGCCAGAGCCCGTCTGTCCGTAGGCAAAGACTGTAGCGTTGAAGCCCTGGAAGAACGCCTCTATGAGCGGCTGGACACAGACCGTGTACACCTCCTCCTGACAGGTAGTCTCCTCCAACAGGAAGTCACAGAGGAAGTGTCGGTCGTGGCCCAGCGTGACCCTGCGCTGCTCCGGGTCGGCGGTGATGCAGCTCTCGTGGCTGTGCAAGAGCTCTTTGGGCAGCAGAGGGCGTACTCGAACAGCTACCTGCACCGCCACCGTGTCCTCCGCCCTGCCCTGACCGCCAGGCACTTTGGGAGACATGGCTGGTCTTTGTCGTTAGCAGTCCAGCGCTATCTTCTTGGTCAGAGGTGAACAGCCAGTCATTTTACAGCCACTAGGACAGGACAGACCAAATCTCCAACATTAGTATACAAAGACAAATTAGGGTGGAGGGTAAAATAAGTCAGAATGAATAACTGAGATTGCAGATCAAAGTTGAAAAGACTGATGTGCACAAACAGATCAATAGATGTGGCAATAATAGCAGCTTATTACCATGTTTAATTATTGTAAAATGCCAATACTATGATGACAATGACAATACTTTGAAGGCTGCTCATCCATGGTTAATGTGATCACTCTTTGAACTACTGTATATTGCACATACATAGACAAGAGATAGCTTCTTCTATAGTCTGCACATTAGATACTGTACATATACCTCACTGTACATAGCTCATAACTGTATATACATCTAACTGATGTTTACAACACTACCTCTGCACATACTGTATATTACATAGTTACCTATCCCTACCATTCTTGTTCTATTTATATCATGTTCTTATATCACTATTTGCACTTCTGGTTAGATGCTAAACTGCATTTCGGTGTACTTGTACTCTCCAATAACAATAAAGTAGAATAATCTAATCTAATTACAGTTAACATATTTCTGCTTTTGTTATTATTCTGGAGAAGTGTATAAATAAGAGTCAATAATGCATTAGCAACATTGTTATACACACATCCTTACATGTTGACTCTGTTTGAGCAGGGTCATAATGTTCATCAAATGTTAAGTAGCCAGCTGGCTGGAAAGTGAAGGAAGCTGCTAGATACAGAAAACATTGTCCAGCTAAACTAAAACTAAAACATTGTCTAACTAAACTAAAACTAAAACATTGTCTAGCTAGACTAACTGTGATGTGTAGCTAACCACCAATAGGCTAATAGACTAGATTACTAATCTATTACTAATCGGATTAGTTTGTTCGCCATCTCACTGTTTTATTAAACAACTAAGTAACGTCAGACACCTAACATCATGACTTCTAGAGCTAGCTAGCAAATGTAGTTTATGAGGAGAAAAATACAACTTTCGTTGAGTATATGTCAGATAGCTGATAGCACCTTGGTAGCAAACTAGACGCATCTTCAAACAACAAGACCAGTATGCTAGGCTAACTAGTGGGCCAGGAGGAGGCAGCAGTCATTTAGCTCAAAAAAATAAAGTTTTTAGCTAACTAGCTAAATGCTAACTCCCATTACCTGCTCTTCTAAAGTGTTGTCGGCAGAAGCTGCCCTCTTGGTTTTATAGATGCATAAAGCATGCACAACGTAAAATAAAATAAAAAGTAAACTTGCGATGCATGGCTAAGCAACATGTTTGTGTAATCTACTCACTTGCTAAAATTGCAAAAAATCCTCACCCAAGGCATCAAGACATCCACCACAGGAGGAGGGGCTCGGTGTGTCTGCTACAGTGACGTCATCAGACTTGGCCACGCCCCCTACATGATGGAGGATGATTCTGTCTGTGTGTCAAAACCTGTACAGACTCATCTGGATCAATCAGAAATGTCACTAGATCTAATTCTCTATCTATGATGATTTGGGGTCTTTTACATGAATGAGATGGAACGAAATAAACGATAGATCTAAGTGCATTTGTGATTATCAATTTGGTCAGATTTACTATATTTTGTCTATGTGTTTATTCCACATGTTCCAATGTATTCTGTAACCAGTGACTGCAGAAGTATACAACATAACTATAGCCTGTATATTAACGATTGCAGTTTGCAAAAAAGCAGGCACATGAACAATGTACAGTAGTTTAGAGGTATGTACAGTTACGAGCTATCTACAGTTAAGGTAGCTTATGTACAGTATGTAATGTACCGATGTATAAAAGAGGCTATATCAAAGAGATATATATACCTTAACTGTATATAGCTCATAACTGTATATACCTCTAAACTACCGTACATGCTATACTGTACCTATCACTATCATTGTCATGTTTTTATATAATGTATTTTTTATATCATGTTCCACTATTTGCACTTCTGGTTAGATGCTAAACTGCGTTTCTTTGTCTAGTACTTGTACTCTGCAATGACAATAAAGTTGAATCTAATCTAATCTATCCAGTATTGCTGAGCTTGACCTATAACCTGGCTATATCCTACCACCTCATATGGCAGGGGAACAGCAAACTCATAGGTTTATCATCATGGAACACAGTAGATAAGCTACATTCCTCTCTACTTCATTGAAACAAATGCTCAATGTTTGGAAAATACCTATTGTAACAAGATCTTTATTGATCTGCTGTATAGTACGTCTATTCATGTGCAGGGGACCTTTAAGCATCCATATATCCTTCTTCCATACATGCAGCTCTACAGCACAGTGAAAGGGATGTTGAGTTGAGCCAACAATGACCCCCAAGGCCATGAACACCATAGACTATTCCATGCTGACTTGTTCTAGGCCGATGTCGGTATTTTAAAGGTTGCCATGGTGGTAACCATGGCAACATCCTATACCAATCCTGGAGAGTTGAAAGTAACACCCACTCTCATTGTTCCCTCTCTGAGATGCATATTCATAACCACGGAAAAGCTATTACAAATTGCTTTCATTAAACCTCTATTTCTGTCCATCTCTCTATCTTGTTGGTTAATGCTATAGCCCATGTACACATCTCAATTTCACCAATCAATTCTCAATTCCTAGTTTGCAGACGATAACGGTGGGCCTACAATTCTACCTAGGTGTAGATGTTCACAAGGCTGTGATACCCAAGGCAAATTAAAAAAGGAAAGCGGCTTTTTGCCGATTCGATTTTTTTAACACTCTATATATTTTCTTTTATTTATGTTTTATTTTACCTTTATTTTACCAGGTTAGTGCCATCGAGATTGCAATCTCTTTTACAAGAGAGACCTGGCCAAAATAGCAGCACACAAAATATATGGCTGTCGTAACTAAATGTGGTATTATACAGTACAGTGCTCATAATCAACTAATTGCTAACACTCAAATAAAACTGTTTTCTAGTATTTCATTTTGACATAATAATGTAATGTAACGTAATAGCATTATCTTGAGCATTTCCTGTTGAAATGTAATGTCAATCCTATTAGGCGTACAGATTACAGTGGTGACATTTGAGAAAGGCAAGACACACTATTAGGCCTACAATAGAGGAATGAAATAGACAACATCTTTAGAAACAGGACTATCTTTAATGGTAATCAACATCAGGTATCAAGCAGATTTGTGGAGAAAAAAAAACAGCCACCCAATAAATGATTAACACATTCATATCAATGTCAATACCAGTGCATTTCAAATTAAGAGTCTCCTCTTCCAAAACTCTCCACTGAGAGAGCTAGAGTAGGCTTTGGTGAGTGTGGTCTGGTCACTGAGGTAGACTATGACTTGTTGTCTGGATACAACAACAAAATCACTAGTCTTCCACAGTGCCCAAAACCAAAGAGCCAGTACGCCTCCCCTGTTCTGCTGTGACTCCGTTTCTGTAGTAACGTCTGTAGTAAAGTCAGCTTGAATGTCATCTCTCTGAAGGGAGGTGTTAGGTCCTGTCTTCCTATATAAAAAAGAGAAAGACAGGAACGTAAGGGCCATGATAATATAGTGCATAATTAGTATAGTATAAAAGGTATAAGGACATTAACAGAAAATAATGTAATGGTGGCCGTTACTACTCCTGCATGGCTGCTTGGCAATGTAAGTCTCCATCTGCCCTTACAAACCCTGTGTTGGGGGAGTTAATAATGTCATGGCACTAAATCCCAGTGCCCTTTCCACTGAGTAGGCAGAGAGCCGCCCCAAATCCATAATATTCTCTTTCATTTCCAGAGACTGTCACCTGTGTCCCCGTCCACATCTCCCAGTGCTTTGGAAAGACACAGTCGATAGAAGCACAGCACTCTAGGTCCAATAAAAACACATCAATGGAGAACGGATGTCCTTGTCAATGCTTCGACTGTATCCAGTGAACAGACTGTATTCATGTTGAGTATTCTGCTGAGCGGTCATTATCACAAATATCTTGCATTGGATGCATTCAAGTACAAAATAAATAGTTAAAATATCCTGTGACACTTCACCCACCACACTACCTTGTCTGGAGAACATTGCGGGTTTGGGTTTCCTAATCATTGTCTTATGAACATGAATAGCTCTGGTACGTTTTTGTCCATCAGCGCTACTAATGCTTTATTTACAGAGGTGCCCATCAAAGGCAGTTCCACCTGTCTCGTGACAAAAGGTGCTGAAAAGGAGTTGGGTCCTTGAATTGTAAGCGAGTCGATCTAGGACATGGCGTCGATCACGAGTGGATCTTGGACATGGCGTATGGGTGAATTAATAATCATCCATCGATCAGGTGGGAAGAGGCTCTGCCTCCCTCCTCTGAGACAGGCAGTCTGGTCTGGGGACTGTGGCTAATCTATCTCATTGGCCCCGAAATGGTGACATTGTTAATGCTACGCTTTAGATCAGGAAATTGTCTCTCCCTTCCTCTCTACCCTGCATCTCCATCTCCATCTCTGTCCTCCCCCCCCCCCCCCCCCTCTCTCTCTCTCTCTCAATTACACACAGACACGTTATTCGAGCTATATCTTTGAATACAACAATATGCCCATACATTTTTTTTCTATCACCTCTCTTACTGATTGTGTTACACTGGCTGGCTTGGCAGTTGGCAGTGTGTTCTTCTGGCATGATGAGCCTATATGTTCAAGTTACCGTGCCCCATTTATTTTGTATAAGGAACTGCTTGGCTTATCACAAACAAAAGTGCAGGTCATAATTGGATGGTATTGTGAGGGGGGCTAGAGGAGCATAGGGGAGGTTGGCTGGGGAGGAAAGGGTGACTTGTCTCCCTCTGCCACCGCCTGGGTAATGTATTACATTAGGAGTCAAACTGTGAGGGGGAAATTGACTTGGATCAAATACGTTTTCCCAATTAAATATATATTAACTATAATAGGGCTATCCGCTGGGGTGAATATATTTGAGAGAAATAGACTCTTTCAAAATAGCCGAGCCTGCCTCTGCATCCATTTATATATTTACTTAGGACTTCATGAGAAAAAGGTTGGAATATGTTCCTCTTACTTTTGGCTGAAGTCCTGGTAGAAATAATAGGTACAGCATGGAATGGTAATGCATTATTAAAGCTGGTTGAATTATGCTCTCCAGTTCAAATGAAGGCCTGTTCTCTATGCAATTACCGGGCTGAGACACAGCAGGCAGAAAAGAGCCGGGGCCAATTCTGTCCTTGTGCGCTCTGAATGGAAGCTGATGTTCTACTAGAGCCCCTGTGATTACGGCTGACTAGAATTCATAAAGCGCTGGCGATTTTCCATTTTTTGGATTAACACACACACAAAAAAAACAAAGACAAAAACATGTTTTTTCACCAATGACAGAAAATAAAGTATTTCAGATTCCCTGTTCACCCTCGATGCACATGTTGCACACAAAGGCTCATTCTGATGTGTAGATATAATGACATTTATTTTAGAAATATTTGTAAAAATAATAAGAAGAATAATTGACAGTGCGTTTCGAAAAACATTTGGGTTCTAAATAACACCGGCAAATCACACCAGCATGTGCCTGGTGGAGAGAGATAAAAACGACTCCCCGAAGGCAAAACAATCAGGTGTAAGAAATCCCATTCCGGTTTTCCAGAATGGGAGTGAAATGAGGATGAGGGGGACTTTAATTCAATAACTCTAGGTAAGAATAATCACACCCTCAGGCAGCTCCCTGCCCTCGCCTTATAACTCTATTACTGTCTCATCACACAGCCCTGTCATCAGGGAACATGGCAGGAATTTCTTAAATGGCTTTTTATTCACCTCTTGTTTCATTAGGTTTGTTTCTCCGCGGGCGCTGAGCGGGCCTGATTAGTGGAGAGACTTATGGAGATACAGATGTGGCACGCCGTCCCCGAGCATCATCTCCCGTAACGTCACACACACATATTCAAACTCACAGGTATACACGTCGTGCTGCGCAAAGGCAAGCAAGCAAACACACACACACACACACACACACACACACAAAGCTATGTTCTCTCTGCTTCCAAAACCTGTTGCTCTGTCCGGCATCACATACCACCCACGATGACACAGACACACACATACACACACACACACACACACACACACTCACACTCACACTCACACACACACACGCTCACGCTCACTCACACTCACTCTCACACTCTGATTTCAGAGGCTGATGAGAGGGAATACCTGTCAGGTGTACTGGGAGTTTGTAGCTAAGACAACTCTTCCATCCACATCATCACTAAAGCATCCGTAATAGCCCTGGATGACTCGCTATCTGTGCCCAAAGGCCAGATATTTGCACGAGTTGACAGAAAATGGATCAGAAACATACACTCGTTCAATTTAATCTGACAAAATAACACTGCAGAAGCAGACGAACATTACATACAAGAAGTGTTCTGCTCCAGATTATTGGACATCATATGATTCAGAGTAGTGTCTGTTTTGACGGGTGCCTAGCTCTGCTTCTCTTTACTACCCAAGCTTGTGTCCCTGGGGGTCTCTCTCTCTCTCTCTCTCTCTCTCTCTCTCTCTCTCTCTCTCTCTCTCTCTCTCTCTCTGTTGAGAAAGGAGCACAACTTATTTTATTACAGAAAAGAGAGGGTTGTGGTTTGGAAATTGGTCCAAAGTCCCTGTGCTTGTCTTCTTCATGCCTGTCAAAGTGTCATAAATCCACTCAGACAGTCAGAATCAACACCAGACTGGGGATCAGACGCTACCACGGGGAGGCAGGGTAAGCCATGCAGTGATGCACCATTCTGCTATAATTGCAGCAGAATTATTTTCAACCTTTCTATATCGACATGAATTGCCTGTGAAGATTATTATTTAACATTTATGTTTTTGCCTTCAGTGCTTTTTTCTTGTATTAAAGGTCCAGTATGTAACACTCAAGCTTTCTAGAAGCTTCCTAACGGTATAATCACGGATCAGGGACTGAAATCCCTGAAAGAAATACTTCATTTACGAACGCTATATTGGTCTGGAATGTCCTACCCGACACTTTGGTTTGCATATAAAGATGTTGTTACTGCCAGCGGTGGTCTAGGGGAGGGGCCAGGGGTGGTCTAGGGGAGGGGCTAGTGGTGTTCTAGGGGAGGGGCCAGCGGTGATCTAGGGGAGGGGCCAGCGGTGATCTAGGGGAGGGGCCAGCGGTGGTCTAGGGGAGGGGCCAGCGGTGGTCTAGGGGAGGGGCCAGTGGTGTTCTAGGGGAGGAGCCAGCGGTGGTCTAGGGGAGGGGCCAGCGGTGGTCTAGGGGAGGGACCAGCGGTCTTCACCCATTTTCTCCTTTCTGTCTGTGGTGGCTGCCTCTTCTAATCATGTGCACATGCAGAAACACAACAGCTAATGTCCGACACTGCACATCCATTTCTGAAGGGTTAAATCATTATTCTGGTGGATGTTTGTTTGTAAATGCAAACTGAATTTGGCTGTGGTGGCCAGAGGTGGCAGATTTCAAACAAACATCTGAATGAAGATCACCACAACTCAACAGCAAGTTATTAGTGAATAGCGTAAAAAAAAACTAAATAGGCAAGATTTTTGGGATTTTTTAAAAAAAAAGCGAGAAAAATTGCCTTTTATTGGACCAGGGAGTAATATGTCAGAATGATGAAATGATGAAGCCACAGAGCTAGCCATCTAAGCTAAGATGCATGTACACAAGTGCTAGATATATCCGCTAGCGTGGTGCTTATGGATGTAATCAAACCAGACAGTAGCTCCTTGTGGTTTCCAAAACCATGCCATCCCCCCAAATACGTCACTCAGGGTCAAATCCTCAAACGAGTGATACCTATATATCTTCTGACCTGCTGAACGCAGTTGGAAGCCGTCTTCACACGCTCACACATTTCTAAGGTCATCTGGGAAAAAACTGTGTCCCTTTAAGAATGATCCTGATCTGTATTTGTTTGGTGCCATTTACAGTAACGATCTTATTTTTTGTTACCATATAGTAATACATCTCTAGGGACACTTAGGTGGCGTAGCGGGTTAAGCGTCGACCATGCAACCGCAGGGTTCCCGGTTCGATTCCGACCGTAGACATATCCTGCATGTCATCCCTTCTCTTTCACCCATCCTTCCTGTCAAAATCTCTATTGTCTCTATCAATAAAAAGAAAAATATGTGGGACTGCAAATACAACTCTAAATGTAGCTGGATTATTGTCCGCAATGTTGTGTATGTACACATACAACTCATAATGTTAAATCTTGTCGAGCACCTGTTGATGTATGCGGCAGGAAATCAAATACTACACCACGTCCTCGGGTTATCCAGACTGTACTTTTCATTATCAATTACAGAGCAAACCTAATAAAACACCTCTGGGTCAATACCCATTAGATTACACTTCTCCTTCACCTCCTTGTATCTGCAATTTGATCACATTTTCCAAAAAGACTAACCAAAAGAACATTATTTTGCGGGCATTACAAGTGGTCTGGAGTGTGAAAGTCCATGTTTCATTACGTTCACAATGTGATTTCTTGTCGGGGGGGGCGGGGGGGGGGGGGGACTTTGGTACGCGTGGCCCTTGGTCATCTGCAGGGAAGTGATCTGTCTCCACTCCAGACCCCCCCCCCGGGAGGTGAAGCAGGAGGGCTCCCTGTACAGAATGAGGAAGGGTATCAGACACCTGCTGTGCTGTGAGGGGGGGGGGTGAGGCTCGGGGTGAGGCTGGGGTGGATGTGGATATGGATGTGGATGTGGATGTGGATGTGGATGAGGATGTGGATGTGGATGTGATAGTGTGGGTTTATGAAGGTAGGATGCATGGGGTGATACAGTACAATGGGAGACGTCGCGGTTCGATATTAGTGTCGGGTTTGCATTTTTTATGCTTTATTTCTTACATTTGAACCATTCTTTAACCAGTAAGTCTGTTGACAACCAGTTCTAATTGACAGATTAGGGTAGGTGTGTGCAGAGGGGGTAGTATGACGAGTGGGTGGACTGTGGGTGTCGTGGGAGTGTGAGGGGAGCTGGGTGTTAGCGTAGCGGCTGGGGGGGGGGGGGTCAGAGGTCGAGTGTCAGTGTCAATCTGTTGGTATCTGGCCCCCCGAGGCTCTCTGACTCAGGCCCCTCTCTGGACAGGGAGCCATGTTGACTCTCAACTCCTCCATCTGGGCTCAGATCTGCCATGTTTCCCTCTGCCTCCATCCTGGCTCTGCCTTGCCTACAGCTCAGGGCTGACTAGCCGAGAACCACGTACGTACCCCCACTGTCTGTATCACAACCCCCTCACCTCCTTCACTCAACCACAGCTACCAGTTAACACTTTTATATATATATTTATTTTTATTTATTTATTCCCCTTCTGCTTCAGCAGGATATTTTTTTAAATGGAAATGTTTTCCAGGACACCAAGAACACTTCTCACAATCTTATCCGAATGAACAGTCAGACAGTCATGTATTATTCTAATCTTATAGAGGAATGATGGATTTCGTACCTTGGAATTGGATCCATGACATTGTTATTTAGAGCTAGATCTAAAGCTTTCGATCAACAGGTTATTTTTCTTTTTTGGCGCCAGTGAACCGTAGAACAACATCAGCGAAGATTTACCGTTCTCCTCCAATATCCTCTCCACTCAGCTGTGTTCTATCTTCGTCTACCCCCCCCCCCCCCCCCCCCGCCCCTCTACCCCCCCCACCCCTCTACCCCCCCCCCCCCCCCCACCCCTCTCCCTAACATGACCTCTCCTATTCCCTTCTCCTCTCCTCTGGCAGTTCTGGGGGTTGAGGGCTGAGTGGTGTGTGTGTGTGTGTGTGTGTGGTGTGTTTGGTGGGGCTGATGAAAGGGACAGGCTCAGAAGCTGGGTCCATCCCCGGGGGACCAGCCTACACACTCAGGCTCTAACCACTGGAACTCTGCACTGTAAATGTCTCTCTTTAAATGGCCACTGCGCACACACACACACACACACACACACACACACACACACACATATACACACACACAGACAGTCAGATAGAGAGACAGACAGACAGACAGAGAGACACACACACACACACACAGGCACGCATACACACATACACAGACAGACAGACAGATAGAGAGACAGACACACACACACACACACACACACACACATACACAGGCACGCACGCATGCACAGACATATACAGACACACACACACACACACACACAATTGGGCCTGTTTGATGTGTGTGTGTGCGTGTGTGTGTGTGTGTGTGTGTGTGTGTGTGTGTGTGCGTGCGTGCGTGTGTGCGTGTGTGTTCATGTGCGTGTCTCTCTATAGCCTGTGGCGCTTCAAAAGAGCTGCTCTTTCAGAAGCAGATTGCCCTCTTCAAGGTTAGAGCTGAGACTGAATTTCGCATCCCTGCACATATCTGTTTAGCTGTGACGCCAGAGGCATAACTCATTCCGCAATACATAATTCTAAAACATAAACATGGTTTACTACTGGTATACTTATGGGCACTAGTCAGTTCCACATTTCAAGCTAAATACACATTGATGCAATCAGTTTAATACTCTGTATTTTTCTCTTTTAACTAGCCAAACTAAATAGGATAGGATTATCTTTTCTGTTTATGGGATCTTTCAATACAGTAACAAGAGCTGCCAAGAGCAGTATCTTAAATATCTACCGTTACTAATTAATCGCTTGACTTTTGTTTGCAGTGATTGGACTAGCAACGAGACTATCAAAGGAGCTGTCCACAACCTCGGTGCTGAAACGGAGTCCGCAGATCTCTGCGCGGATAAAGTGGTTTCATCTTTCAAAAGTAGAATAACTGCTATTTAACGGGAAGTAAGCAATAGACATCCTGTCGGAATATAAACGTAGGCTATTAAAATGTACTCGTTTTCCTTGGTGTATGCAACATGCGATTTCTGCCGTAAATTATGCCATATCATACTTGATAGCCTGAACTCTATTTTACATTATATTCTTTTAATCTGTTCAGATGTATAGGCTACATATATACATATACTTATACTTGTGTGTGCATGTGTGTGTGTGTGTGTGTGTGTGTGTGTGTGTGTGTGTGTGTGTGTGTGTGTGTGTGTGTGTGTGTGTGTGTGTGTGTGTGTGTGTGTGTGTGTGTGTGTGTGTGTGTGTGTGTGTGTGTGTGTGTGTGTGTGTGTGTGTGCGCGCGTTCTGTCGACGCAAATGATATGGGTGGGGAAAAAGCAAAGCTATGTTCTCTCTGCTTCCAAAACCTGTTGCTCTGTCCGGCATCCCATACCACCCACGATGACACACACACACACACACACACACACACACACACACACACACACACAGAGAGAGAGAGAGAGAGAGAGAGAGAGAGAGAGAGAGAGAGAGAGAGAGAGAGAGAGAGAGAGAGAGAGAGAGAGAGAGAGAGAGAGAGAGGGAGGCTATAGTAAATAATATATCTTACCTTTGAACGTGAATGTTCAAACAGTACACGCACAGAGAGCGTTTTTCTTGCTTCAACCCTGGCCGCTGATCTCTCACGCATCTCTGGTTTCTCAATGGAACTGTGATGGTCGGATGGCACAAACTGGATTCTCTCTCGCTCGCTCTCTTTCTCTCTTTCTCTCTCTCTCTTTCTCTCTCTCTCTCGTTCTCTCTCTCTCTCTCTCTATTCGAATCGTATGTTTTAAAGGATCAGTCGCTGACTGTCTTGCTATTCTAGCTGAGAGGGAAGACGACAACCCCTCTCCATGTGTAGAGAGAAGTCTTGTGTTGTTTCGGTCCTGCCGCTTTAAAGAGGAGCTGCTCGACAGGTGGCCTGTCAATCTCATGAACACCCGTGACGTCACAGTCGAAGAAGAGACCTGACTTTCATAACAAAAGTCCCAGAAACGTTAGGCTACCAAAGACACATCCTTACAATTCTATTTTATTGTATGAACCTGTGTTAGACTTACACATTGATAGATACATGTTTTAACATAGCTATTTGGATTATATCTAGGCTAATATTAGGCCCGTTAGGGGAAAAAGTGCTATACAGTGCTATGCAGGAAAAGTGCTATACGAATAAAAGTTATTATTATTATTACATTAATCATAATTCCTTTTATGACCTCTCTCTCTCTCTCTCTCTCTCTCTCTCTCTCTCTCCTCTAGGTGTAATAAAGGTAAATACGTGCATTTTACTATATGACATTATGAAACATAAAACTACCAAAACTACCAAAAATTAAGAAGTGTCTTCCATACGATACTGACTATTGAAATCAAGCATTTTTGTGGCTGTGGACTGTAGCCTATTCCTGTTTTACCTGTACTGCTGTAAAAATAGCAGCTCAGAGTGCTTGCCAGTATATTATACCCTGCTGCTACTGAACTATACATCCCCTCCCCTGTTCTCAACTGGAGATCAGCAACTCAGCCTTTCACCAGTGTCTCCCTCGACAGGAAGATTGAATGGCATCAAATTGCTGTCTGTGTTCATCTAAAAGGTGTCTTTTTCTATGTTTGACAGCAGCAAAATAGCTCTAAATCTGTCATTTAACGGTTTCATCATTCTTTTCAAAGCAAATGTCTATGGTATCTTTTCAAACACCAAAGTGCTGCTTTTAACAGCATTGTCTGCTCAAATCCAATCTACCCACACCTTAGAGCCAGAGTTATTATGCTTTTTTAATTGTTTCAGTAAAGCATTAAAAAACGTAATCAAAAACGTCCCTTATTTCAATGACATAATCTGTACTTCCTGTATTTCCACAGGAACAGTCGATACAGTCATTTGCTGTGTAAGAGCGTGATGCTAATCTGACCCCTGTGTGTAAGGACTGCTTAATGATTCCATTTACCCATTTTTTTTGCTTTGAATAATAAGAGACTGGGACCGCGGGGAGCGGCTCACATTGTTTTTATCCCCAGCGCTCCTCTGCACTCCCTGACGCTTCCAATCAACCACACACGGCTCAGCGGAGGCAATAAGGCTTTTCGCTACCTGCCATGAAAACAGATCTGGAGTTCAAAGGTCAAAGGAACAGATGTCCGTATCAGTGCCCCACACACACCTGTCTGTGGCGAGACTGGGGTTTGCTTAGACAGGGGGGATGGGTAATTCACTGTGTGGAGTAGAGAGAGAGCTAGCATCTGCTCATGTATACAACAGCCAACAGGAAAACTCTGATCCCCTGGCAGGTGCCTCTCTTCCAGGTAGCTGCCCTCATCAGCTAATGACCTTTGGCTGCATGTAAAACCTTTAACACAAAGGTAATGTTCTCCAAGCGCTGACTGCCTAGCATGCTGGGGTACCATGACCTTCTTTTACTATCAGGATTGAGATTGATTAGAATCTTGGCTAGGTATCAATGTGAGGTTATAGCGGTATAGGGCTAAATGAAAAAGAAAAGAACTGATAATTCAATTGGGTTACGAGTGCTCCAGCTGGACAGTGTCAATCTGATCCTCCTTGTGTTTCCTCTCGACCGGGTCAGACGGGTGGCTTAGCCCCCTACGACCACACACGGCGCCCGTCACACAGCGCTTGCCGCTGTGAGCACTACCCTTCATTTAGAAAAACGGAGGGAATCATTTCTTTGGCAATCAGCTTTCAGTTTCTGTTCCTCATCTGGATGGAAGTCTCGTCTCATTAGCATGCTTTCCACCTGCTCCTGCCACACTCCAGCACAAGCCCTGGAAAAAAGCCAGGACATAAAAAAAAGAGTAATTCTACAATAACTGTAGTTAATTACATTTCATTATTAATGCATCTAGTGAAGTGCATTTGTAAAAATTCAGTTTTGCTTTCATCTGGTTAGCAGAACACATTCAGTTAACTTTCATCTAGTTAGAAGAACACATTCAGTTAGCTTTCATCTGGTTAGCAGAACACATTCAGTTAGCTTTCATCGAGTTAGCGGAACGCATTCAGTTAGGATTCAAGCTACAGCTGTAGGAAGGAATATTTACTGAGCATTCAGCTTCACTGTAGAGGGCCAGATGAACTGTGATATATACTCCTTAGATGTTTAAGACACAAACACTATTTTGCAGATGAACACGTTGAGCTGTTGAAGAGAAGACGTCTTAGAATGTCTCATGCGATCAACTCACCACATGAGACAGGACCAGTTTAATAGGAATGCACAACCAAAAGTATAGTCACCCAATCTGTCAGGACACCCACACAACACCAGCAAAAAAAATCTCTCTCTCTTCCTCACTCTCTCTCTCTCTTATTCCTTACATTACATACACAAAGCACAAATGTGAGCACTCAAAAACACACACATATGCAGGCACACTAGCAGGCACGCACACCACACACACACGCACACGCCCACATGCACACTCATGCACTAACACACACACACACACACACACACACACACAAACACACACACACACACACACACACACACACACACACACACACAAGCCAATTAAACTCAAATCCAGGTAATTTCACACATATTTACAGGTGTCTTGATGGCACTTGAACTTCCTTTGGTAAAAATAAACCCAATTATTTTTCCACCTATGAGTAAATCTGGCAACAAATGCTAAACAAACCAACACTCACACACATGAGCACACACGTACACACGCACGCATGCACGCACGCACGCGCACACACACACACACACACACACACACACACACACACACAAACACATACACAGATCAGATCAGATCAGATCAGTCTCCTCTTCCTGTTTCTCTCCCCTCTCTCCCTCTCCCTCTCCCCTTTGTTTGGCACAGAGTGGTTTCCATGGCAACCAGCATTAGAGTAAAAAGCAACCAATATTTTCCTGAGCTGTTTGTCCTCTTCTGGAAGCCTGGCCAGCAACAGAACCAAACCTTGGAGTAGGACTAGGACCCAGAATGGGTGGGCGAAAACAGAAACGGCATGGCTGCTTTTTACACATCACACATTACTCATGTGTTCCAGCAACAATAAAACAGGCGTTGTTTAAAAAAAAGACAACTCGAGAGGGTGCACAGGGCACTAATTGTGTGTAAACATTCATCATGAAAGAGAGAATTACAAAGGCAGAGTAAATTGAGGCAGCCGTGATGAGACCAACAGAAGCCGTGCTGACAGTAGAACGCTCTTCTGTTGCTTTCACTGCTGAACAACTATAATTAAATAGCTTAATTAAAGAAGAAATATCTGATACTATTTTACAAATAGATTCATCAATTATATTCAAAGATATCAAATTCATGTGACTTCAGATTTCCAAATCTCCATGATTTAATCATACTATTAGATATGTTTGTCATAGCCATTTTTACTTTGGACTGCTTTTGAGTTATATTTATATTTCATGATTAATGTTTATTTCATGCTTTTGGTTATTTATGTCATGATTCATGTTTTATTTTATGCTTCTGGTTATTTAATGATTCATGTTCAATGTTCATTATCCAAGTCATACTTTGACAATTTAGTCATCCAATCCTCCGACTCCCATTATCCAATTCATTATTTTGACAACTTGTCCAACGATAACAAAAATGGTTCAAGCTAAAGAATAAACCTTGAACAAAAAATCTCAAATAATCCCAAACACACCTCATCTTGGGTGGAAACACAAAGCTTCCCAAGCCAACCCAAAAAGCTCATTCAATGAAATGACACACCCAAGACTCAGAATTGCAACAGAAATAACAGAATTGCTGATAAAACAACATGCAATACCTCAGCTTCCACCAAGAGAAATCTCTGTTTTTCATGGGAATCCACTGCACTTTAGATCGTTTATTAAGCCTTTTGAGCTAACAATTGAAAGCAAGACTGAGGACATGCAAAAAAGATTGTACTACTTGGAACAATATACCTCTGGAGAGGAATCTTGTAAATGGACTGCACTTATATAGCGACTTTTTTGCTGCTCCAAAGTGCTTTACAACGGCCTCTCATTCACCCATTCACACACACATTCACACAGCAATGGCGGCAAGCTGCCATGCAAAGAGCTGGCCCGCTCACTGGGAGCAATTTTGGGGTTCAGTGTCTTGCCCAAGAGCCATCTGATAATCGGGCGTTTTCTGTCTTTGGTCGGAAGGGGGAAAATCCTTATGTGTGTACCCCGTTTAAGTGTAATCACGCGAGCGTTTACTGACCGTTGCACGCCAATCGAAACACTGACACAGTCACAAATTAAGGCACGGTTATGGCTTGGGATATCCCCTTGAACTCGAACTACCCTATACTTCCCCCTGTACGACACATCTACGGTTTGACCCATAAAACGTACATAGAATGTGCCCATAATCCTTTGGGGCCGCTAATATACAAATCAGTTGTGGCCAAGCGGCCAATCAATGAACAACAACAACGCAGTGAACAACAGTAGTGAACATAACAGTAGCCGTGACTAGCTAGCTGGCTGTTACACTTAACCAGGCGATAACATTCACCACAATACTGAATTTCATCAATATTAATAAACTTTTACTCAGTGAGAACAATGCTCCTGATTTGAATTGTTGCGTGGACATTTATTGGACTCCCACATAATGTAATTGAGCTAGCTTTTGAAGGACATCAACCCACCGTTGGATCATTGACATAATTAAAGAAGGCATGGCTGTGGCTTGACTCATCCTCTTGAACTTGGAACTACCCCATACTTTCCCCTGTACAACGCAGTCACGGTGTGACCCACTAAACTCACATAAATTGGGCCCAGAATCCTTTGGGGCAGCTAATATGCAAATCAGTTGTGGCCAAGCGGCCAATCAAAAAAATGCGTTGAGGTCTGAGCTGCCTTGTGCGCATGCGCTGCTGTTATACCAACGAACCAGATGTGCCAACAACGAATTGCAATTTCAGTTTATTCACAATTGTATGTTTAGAACTTATTGGGGTCCATTCCATTCCTCTGATGTACATTTTTACGTTCACTCATAGTAATTTAAATGTTCCTGTCTGAACAATTCAGAATACTAAATAAAACTGAATAAAGCGTAGTTGTTTTTTTTTACAGTGCACGTGGTGAGGTGACGTCATGGGAAGCCCAGGTGTATATTAGGTAGACAATTGATTATGTATGATTAATGTATAATTATAGTTATATATAAACAGTTATAGTCTGGTTGGATAATTAACGGCACCTGGGCAGATGGAGACAGGTTAGTTTGGACCAACATTATTTTGACCATAGGCCTACAAACGTTGTTCTTTTATCTCACACCTTACCGTCAGTTTTGTTACCTGTCTTTTCGTTTGGATATTTGGATTACTTTGGATGTATGGACAATACACTATTTCATTTTTATTTATTTTTACAACATACAGACTTCGGAGTGTGCGTTAATTATCCAACCGGACTAAAACTGTTTCCGTAGCATGGTGGAATGGTCGAAACAGTGTTTGTATCATATATAACTATATAGTACATAGACCTTCTGTAAATGAATGAGGCTTATTTCTTTTTGAAATGTCAGATATGGCTTTTTGATAAAAGAGACCCACGTTCTGAAAAGACAGCATTATATAAACCCCACATGCTTTTTGCTTTGAACAGTAACCTTTTAATTTGCATCCATCATGCACCCTCCACTCTACCTGCATTTCATTTTCGTTTTTATCATTTTTAAAATGGCTTGCCCACCACTATGTCGAAAAAACACGTCAGAGGAACCACTTACTAAATGCAGTCCTCACTCCTGGTTCCCTGCAGAACAAAGATGCTTTTCAGACATGAGAGCCTGGTTACAGCAACCAAATGGAGCTCAAGTAGGCCCTAACCTTCCTCTGTGGACGGACACAAGAGCATTCTTCACTTTCAGCCTACCAATGTCAACACCCAGCTCTAGACACCCCATAATGCATCTCAGGATACTGCTAAAAGCCTGTGTAAGGAGGTAGACTAGTCTAGTTGCATTTAAAGAAATAACCTATTATAATACTAACAATGTCATGAAACAATAGGTAGGGATGTGTCATTAGAACCCCTCCTTAGGGTTTTATCCTCATCTAAAGGTGAAGACCTTTGGTTCATGGAACCTTTAAGGCTACCAATATGCAGTATACCGTACAAAAACAATATCTATTATTGTAATGAAATGAGGGACATGTTCTTTGTCTCTTTTTTTACAGTCAGTTTTTGTTGTGTTTTTTTTTCTCACAAAGTGTAACCAGCTGCTATGAAAGAAAATGATAAGGTGTACAGTGTGCAGGGAGAATTGGTGTTAGAACCATTATGCTGCTCTCACAGCAAGGTGTGCAGTCCTGCCTCTTGCTCTTACCATGTTTTCGTGGGCAGACCCCACTTTTATATTTTTCATTTTTGTTGACTAGAGAGTGAAGAAAGAGAGGAAGGTAAGGAGGAGAGGGTTTGTCAGCAGGGGATGGGCCGGATTCGAACCCGTGTCGACATGAGCATAATGTGTGCACTGTAGGCCATGGTGCGAGACCACTGGCCCACCCCAGGACACACTGTGGGTTTAAACTTATAGTGCTTTCAGAAAGTATTCAGACTCCTTCACTTTTTCCACATTTATAGTGTGTAATTGATTCCTATGCAAATCAGAGAGCCTATTGTGACGGCCCTGGCCCCATATATTGTCCTGGCCTGTAATAACATCTGTTTCCCTGTCTGCAGAGAGGCCTCCTGCTGGACAGGGTTACTAATCAGGGGAATGCAGATCAGCTGGTGGACAGCTGATTGTGCCCCACCTGGTTCCAGGATCCGGGACATATAAAAGACCCATGCAGGCCTCAGTATGGAGGCCCCCTTCTAGGCACCATTATTTGTTTGTTCCTTGTTTCACACCATGCAACACTCACCTCACCACTTTCCACTACACTCACATTACACCACTGATTTACTGACTACCACACCTCATCTTATTATTGTATTTAGCCTCTATTAGTTATAATAAAACATTTCTTATCATTTACTTTAAGATCGTGTGTGTGTCTCCCGTTTTTGTCATGGTCATGAGCCTGGCCGTGACAAATTGGGGGCTCCGTCCGTTTTCGTTTTTCTAGCATTATTTTTGATCACCTTTTGGTAAGTAAATATTGTTTTTTTTTCTATTGAATTCTACCCGGTACTTTTTTGCTTAATTGATAGTTAAAACATTGTGGTTCATCATTACTTGTGGTGCGACTCCCATGGCTTGTTGCCTTGATTGGCAGGGGGTGCCTTGTTAAGTTAATAAGCGCGTGTCTCTGTTAGTAGCCTAGGCAGAGATTTTGGTGAATGAACTGCAAACTGGTGTCGTAGTCAATTCCCCACCAGTTCAAAATTATCGCCTGCGGGTGTTTTTTTTGAAAGCCTTGAGTGGCATATTAAGCATTTTGGAGACACACTTATCGCATTTTTGTATATAATAGCCTATTGTTAATTGATCTGCGCGATCGTTTTGTTTGTAATGGTGCTTAGATAGGGTTTTTTCTATTGGGGCAAGAGGGTGTATACAATTGGCTGTCAGTTGCGCACATGTAGGCTACGGGGCTGCCCTGGTAGGTTTACGGTCTCTCTCCTTTGAGTCTGGCTGAGCGTTTTTCTGTAGTGTTGCGGTACGGCGGCTAGAGCAATTGTCTCGGGGACACATTCTTAGCTGTCAGGTGGGCGACCAGCTTGCTGGGGGTCTAACCGGGCTGACGAGTTAGTGTTTAAAGATCCTCCCGCTAACGCATGAAGACTAGGGTTGAGCTTACTCAGTCAGGTCCTGGGGTAGGCAGTCAGATAGGGGCATGCTCCGTTGCGAGGTTGTCAATTTCCTCTGATGCGCGCTGAGTTGTCAGTGTATACGCCATCTTGGGTCCATAGGCCTACATTGTCCTGTACTTAATATTGTGATTTAATAAAATAAAAATGTCTGGAGTAGAGGGGTTTATAGCAGCTCCATCCTATGACTTATTGTACCGTTTTACTAAAGCTCAATTGTTATTGGTTGCAAAACATTATGATGTAGCGGTGGTAGAACAAAAGAAACATGAGCTTAGGGCATGTTTAGAGTCGAAACTGGTCGAGATGGCAATTTTGCCACAGCCTGTCAAGGGTTTAGCTTCGCCTGTTGCTAAGCACCCTTTTACATTTGACCAGGAAAAAGAATTGCTCAAACTGAGATTAGACCAGGAATTTGCACTTGAGAAAATGAAATGTGAAGTCCAAATGCAAACTGAAACGGCTAGATTGGAGTTAGAGAGACATAGGTTGAATTTGATTGAAGACGGTAAAATCAGTAGTGAAGTCTTAAGTAGTGGGGGTTCTTTTGCTTCCAGGGGAGCAAATAGAGGCTCATTTGATACAGCAGGAAACTTGAAACTTTTACCTAAATTTAATGAAAGGGATCCTGACTCGTTTTTTTCGTTGTTTGAGCGCCTCGCTGACACTCGTGGTTGGCCAGATGCTGAACGCACCCTCATGTTACAATGTGTTTTTACAGGTCGAGCACAGTTGGCATATTCGTCCCTGAGCCGTGAGGATTCTCTGATTTATGAGAAAGTGAAGTCTGCAGTGCTTAAATCTTATGAACAGGTTCCGGAGGCCTACAGACAGAAATTTAGGAATTGGAGGAGAAACAAGAGTCAGACACATCTTGAGTTTACAAGAGAATTAGTTTTGCATTTCAATCGCTGGTGCAAGGCGTCTGATGTAGATGATTTTGATGATTTGTGTGATCTGATTGTACTGGAGCAATTTAAAAATGCTATTCCCCAGAATATAGCCACCTATATTAGTGAAAAGCAGGTGACTACTCCTGCTGAAGCTGCTGCGTTGGCAGATGATTTTACATTGATTCATAGCAGGGGTAGGTTTGGAGAGCCGCGCACGTTTGGTGAGTCTCGCGCTTATGTGCCAGAGCCTGGGTTTCAGAGGAGTACCTTTGGTTTTGATATGCCACCTGCTGGTCAGTCAGTTGCAACTGATTTTGGTCGTAGAGGTCAGAATAGTTCAAGGAGTTATGAGAATCAGAATAGTTCAAGGAGTTATGAGAATCAGAATAGTTCAAGGAGTTATGAGAAAGTGTGCAGTCACTGCCATAAAAAGGGGCATGTTAAATCTGAATGCTATGCTTTAAAGTCTAGAGGTAAGCCTTGGGCTCCAGTGTCTCATGGGGATGGGGCTAAAGGGGCTGGTTGCGCGGCGCCGGTGGTGCAGCGGGTTAAGTCTGCTGCCCAAGCCTGTGATTCGCTGTCCCAGGTGCGCTCTACACATGTTGAGTCTCCACAATCCTCTGACCTTGAATCTTACTTGCCATTCCTTACAGATGGTTTGGTGTCCCTCGTCGGTGGGGATGAGAAGGTCCCAGTAAACATTTTACGGGATACTGGGGCATTTGATTCGTTTATTTTAGCTTCTGCTTTGCCATTTTCTGATGCCTCTGACACAGGTGACTCCATTCCCATTCGTGGTATGGGTTTGGCTGTATTGCATGTTCCTCTGCACAGAATAATTCTTTCATCTGATTTGTTTCAGGGTGAGATGACTGTGGGTGTGCGCCCAGCGTTGCCCTGTGAGGGGGTGACCATGATCATGGGTAATGGCTTGGTTGGTGCACGAGTGTGGGCAGATGTGGCGCCACCTGTGGTGGTTACGTCTGTGCCAGTATTTAAAAGCAAGCCTGATGAAAGTGAACGGGAGTTTCCTGAGGTGTTCACTGCGTGTGCCGTAACTCGTGCCATGAGCCGTGCCACGCCTGACCCTGACAAAATGGTGGATGATGTGGAGCATGTGATATCACTGTCTGATTTTCCCCTGTCTGTCCCTCACAGTGAACTGGTGAGAGAGCAGCGGGCAGATCCAAGTCTGAAAGAGCTGTTTGAGGGAGCTCTCCCTGCTGGGGGGGTGAGGAACAGCGCCCATGCCTATTTCATTCACAATGAGGTATTGGTGAGGAAGTGGGTTCCCCATGGCGTTGAGTTTGTGGGAGACCCCATTTACCAAATTGTTGTGCCCTCCAAGTATCGCAGCTTGGTTCTGCAGGTGTCACATGATGAGGGTGGACACCTAGGAGTTTCTAAGACCTATGATCGCATCCTCCGTTACTTCGTTTGGCCTCGCCTTAAGAGGGATGTGGCAGCCTATGTAAAAACATGTCATACATGTCAGTTGACAGGAAAGCCGAATCAGAGCATTACACCGGCTCCATTGAGTCCGATTCAGGCAACCAGTCAACCGTTTGACCATCTCATTATTGATTGTGTAGGTCCCCTCCCTCCGTCTCGTACTGGGGCTAAGTATTTGCTGACAGTTATGTGCCAGGCTACCAGGTATCCTGCAGCTTATCCCTTACGCAATATCACCACCAAGTCTGTAGTCCGTGCCTTGACTCAGTTCATTTCAATCTTTGGCATACCAAAAATCATCCAGTCTGACCAGGGTTCTAATTTCTCTTCCCATCTGTTCGCTCAGGTCCTGAAACAGCTGCGCGTTAAGCACAACAGTATCACGCGCAGAGCCAGGGCGCATTGGAGCGATTCCATGCAACTTTGAAATCTTTGTTGCGCGCCTACTGTACTGAGCTGGACGGAGATTGGGAGGAGGGGCTTCCTTGGATGATGTTAGCCGCCAGGGAGGTGAGCCAGGAAAGTACGGGTTTTAGTCCCAATGATCTGGTGTTCGGACACACAGTACGTGGCCCCTTGGCCGTTATCCAAGATGATTGGAAAGAGTCCGAACCACCAAAAAACTTGCTTAGTTACGTACTCGGCTTTAAGCATAGGCTTTATGAAGCCGGTGAGCTGGCAAAAGAAAAACTAGCTAGTGCACAAAAGAAAATGAAACGCCTTTATGACCGCCGAACTGAGCCACGGAAGTTTAGCCCGGGTGATCAGGTTCTGGCACTCTTGCCCATGGTTGATTCCCCCTTTTGTGCTAAATTTACTGGTCCACATACTGTAGTAAAGCAAGTGTCTGATCTTAATTACCTGATTGCTACACCTTTGCGTAGGAAGCCTAATCAGCTCTGCCACATTAATTTATTGAAACCGTATTATGACCGTGTGTCTGATTCTGTGGAGCAGGCGTCAGTTCCTGTTCGTCCGGCGTGTGTAGCCAGTACAGTAGGGGATTCCCCTCAGGTGGTGGCAGAGCCTGAGGAGGATGGCCTATCCAGTCCCGGCCAGGAGTTGTTGACTGGAAGATTGAAAAATTCAGAGTCCCTTCGTGATCTTGGGAGCTCGTTGGGGCATTTAACAGAGGTTGAACGTACCCAACTGCTGCATCTTGTTAAGGATTATCCATCCATTTTTGGTGACACTCCCACGCAGACTCCCTTAATCGAACACGATATAGATGTAGGGGATGCTTCACCTATCAGACAGCGTTTTTATAGAGTTAGTCCTGACAAACGTAAACACGTGGACTCCGAGATCAGGTATATGCTTGAGACTGGTATTGCAGTACCTACCTCGTCCAGCTGGGCGTCCCCGTGTCTCACAGTTCTTTTTGTGTTTTTGTGTTAACTAATTTCCTGTTTTTACCCTTCTACTGTTCCTGCTCCTCTTAATTATGGCTTCATAGGTACCTGTTGCCGAGGTTGGAGTAATGGTGGTTGGTCCTGAATACAGGTGATTATATATTATTTTACTGTGGGGTGTTTCCCTGTTGTGCAGTGTTCCATTTGGGACCCTGTTTCTATGGGAGGGGGTGTGACGGCCCTGGCCCCATATATTGTCCTGGCCTGTAATAACATCTGTTTCCCTGTCTGCAGAGAGGCCTCCTGCTGGACAGGGTTACTAATCAGGGGAATGCAGATCAGCTGGTGGACAGCTGATTGTGCCCCACCTGGTTCCAGGATCCGGGACATATAAAAGACCCATGCAGGCCTCAGTATGGAGGCCCCCTTCTAGGCACCATTATTTGTCTTATTTGTTTGTTCCTTGTTTCACACCATGCAACACTCACCTCACCACTTTCCACTACACTCACATTACACCACTGATTTACTGACTACCACACCTCATCTTATTATTGTATTTAGCCTCTATTAGTTATAATAAAACATTTCTTATCATTTACTTTAAGATCGTGTGTGTGTCTCCCGTTTTTGTCATGGTCATGAGCCTGGCCGTGACACTATAAAAACAAAGATATTCATTCCAAAATTACATGAACTATTATCCTTGCATTAAGATGGACTCAATTCAACTTATTGAGTGAAGGGCAAAGGGTCTGAATACTTATGTACATGAGGTATTTCTGTATTTCAATGTTAATACATTTACAGAAATTTCTAAAAACGTGCTTTCACTTTGTCATTCTGGGGTATTGTGTGTGGATTGATGGAACATTTTTTAAAAATGTAATCCATTTAAAAATTAAGTCTATATAACACAACAACATTTGGAAAAAGTGAAGGGGTCTGAATGCTTTCTGAAGACCCTGTATACATCCATCCATGTTCCAAAAACCCTGGACGATGGAGCAGGAACAGGAAAAAATTCAACACAATAGAACGCTAAAACGGTTAGGGTCAACAGTTGTGTTTCAAATGTTGACAGATGTGTGTACAGGTAGGAAAGGAAATGAGGCTGGTTAAATACTTACATCCAGAGAATGTGATGTGTGAAAAGATTGAGGAACCTTCTTTTTTTTAATTTTTTTTTATTTCTTTTTTTACATTTAGACAGGTTACACCAATCTAACATTGAAAGGGATTACAAATGGTGCCATATGCTGATGATGTGTTTGACAGATGGAAAACATCATCATGAGGGGCCCCGACACCCACCAAATCTGTCAATGACCAGTACTGAAAAACATCTTGTGATGTTCACGTACAGTACCTTCTTATCATTATTCTCTCTCTCTCTCTCTCTCTCTCTCTCTCTCTCTCTCTCTCTCTCTCTCCCCCTCCCTCTCTCTCTCTCTCTCCCTGTCTCTCTCTCCCTGTCTCTCTCTCCCCCTCTCTCTCTCTCTTTCTCTATTTCTCTCTCCCTCTCTCTCCCCCCCTCTCTCTCTCCCCCCCTCTCCCTCTCTCTCCCCCTCTCTCCCCCCCCTCTCTCTCTCTCTCATTCTCTCTCTCCCTCTTTCTCAGCCACAGAGAGAGAAGTGAGGTGAGATCCTGTGTGAGCATGTGTGTGTGTGTGTGTGTGTGTGTGTGTGGGTGGGTGAGTAGGAGGGTGTCTGTTCGCGTGTGGAAGGAACTCTCTTCTCTCCATTTGATTTTACCTGAATGCCAGACCTGTAGTATAGAATAACCCTACAGGATAATAATAATAAATAAATAATAATAATAATAATAACAACATCTGTAAGCAGTGATTAACAGGGTTGTTGTTTGAGAATGGAGATGTCTCTTGATTACTCAATGCGTCAATGTTTTAATTGTATCTGTCCCTATTAAAATAAACTATTATTATTAGTAGTATTATTATTATTGTTAATATTATTAATTATATTATAATTATATTAATTATTATATATTATTGTTGTTTCAGGTATTTGAATAGAGACCGATACAACTAAGTAATTAAGAATCGGGTGCATGGCACCATCAGGCTTTAGCTTGTCTAATTTTCAGCTTCAGTCTCAATTGAATTTCAGTCCAATCACTTGAGCTTTCACTCTCACAGAGGAAAAGTTAGATTTGTCAAGTACTATTTTTTTTTTTTACCATTGAATAATAACATGTGGCGGGAGTAGGCATGACTGTTCACTTCAATAGAATGATAAAAAAGGCCCAGTTTGCTAGAGCCTACAGTATACACATGTTATTGAACATGCATGAGGGGTACTAATGAATATGTTGGATGGAGAAACCAACTGAATCCTATCCATATCCTTCCTGTGGTTAACTGCCACCTGCCACCTTGTGTGTTTTATCATTCTATACCAACACATGCATGCCGCCCCCCGCCCAGCAAGTCATGTGCTCCCCGTGCCTTACCATCATGGCTGCTATTCAGCTGTGACAGATGTGTGTATGCTTGCCCTGACCTTGGTTGTCATGGCGACGAGGCACAGAGTTATTCACCGCCTGCCTGGAAACCGAGTTCCTGCTAATTGCCGTTGCTATGGAAACGAAGCACCTGATGTAATAGTGGGAAAGGGCAAGAATCTTAACCCTTTTTCGATGCAGCCCTAAAATACCATGCACTTTTCCCGGGAGGCTGGTTGTGGGAGGTTGGGGCTATAGTTATTGTATTCCCAAGGGAAAAAATATCATTAAATGAAATAATGAATGTGTTCATAAAATAGCCTGTTCCATGGCAAAAAAATGTTTATACATAGGCACACGATAAAATGCAAATCAATTTCAGGTCGAGTTGTGTTAAGGCAATGCGTTTAACCTGCTGTGCCTAAACTCACACAATCAGTCATAACAATTTGCAATCAACTGCAATGTTAGTGCTTGAATTTTACACTAGCAACAGGTTATTTCATTAACGACCAGTCTTGAAAAGTTTAACAACAACAGCTCAACATCAGCGAAAAAATCTAAATGTACCTTCTAAAACATGCACCAGATACATATTCATAAATAGTTGTGCCCATACTGTAGCTACACTGTAAAAAGGGTTGCTCATTTTACAGAAACAATACAATGTACTGTATTTCCAGAAATACAACATAACTGTTGTGTCCACACATTGGGTTAATTGGGGATACTCTGGGTTGATTGCTTGTGACTATGGTGATTCATGTTTGATCGATTACTCTGTGATTGTGATGTGTAGCCTAATTGATGTGTCTATATCTGTGATGTATTGCTCTTGTCTATTGTTGATACTTCAGTAAAGAACACAGTGACGCTATGATACAGTGTGTTGTGTGCTTCTTACCTCAAACATAACAATAACAGTGCTCATTTCAATCCAAAAAATCCTTACTTTTCTCACATATTACTTCAAAGGGGGAAAAAAGGCTGTTTTTAATGGGAGAGATGCCATTTCATTGAGTGAGTCTTAGCAGAGAGCAGTGTGCCTGTGGTCAGAGAGGCATGTCATTTTCACTTCCTCTGGGCGCTACAGGGTGGCAGTGTGACAGTGTGACAGCGAAGTTATTAGTTGAGGAGTGGGGGCTTGTGCTAAATCGATGGCAATTTAAAATATATATTTTTAACAGGATCCGGAGATGCAGGGCTATTCATAACGCATGTGGGGCCAGAGCCTCGGATGCCCAGGCCTAACGACGCCACTGCCATGAAGGATAAGGAAAATAATTGCACATTTGCTTGAGATTAATGCATCTAACTTGACTGATGAAGTATTAGAGGATAAGACCCTCACCGGGTGTCACTATTTTACATAATTACCATTAGAACTGTTGGACCTTGGCCACTGATGTGCCTCAACTTCAAGACAAAACGACTTCTATTGATCGACAGCATTTATCTATCGATCAATTCTACTATTACTACTGTAGTTTATGTAGACGTGGTTGGCACCTGAGGGGAGGCCTGTTGAAACACAACGACACATGCACGGCTGACAGCAGACATCACGTTGAATGTCATCCAGGCTGTGAACGTAGGGGGTGAGAAGAGCTAAGCCTCCCAGCGGTCCTGACACCCCCCACCATACCTCTCCTCTGAGCCCCCCCCCCTCTTCTCTGAGCCCCCCCCCCTCTCCTCTGAGCCCCTACCCCCCCTCCCTCTCCTCTGAGCCCCCACCATACCTCTCCTCTGAGCCCCTCCCCCACCATACCTCTCCTCTGAGCCCCCCTCCCTCTCCTCTGAGCCCCTCCCCCACCATACCTCTCCTCTGAGCCCCTCCCCCACCATACCTCTCCTCTGAGCCCCCCCCCCACCATACCTCTCCTCTGAGCCCCCCCCACCATACCTCTCCTCTGAGCCCCTCCCCCACCATACCTCTCCTCTGAGCCCCTCCCCCACCATACCTCTCCTCTGAGCCCCTCCCCACCATACCTCTCCTCTGAGCCCCCCCCCCACCATACCTCTCCTCTGAGCCCCCCTCCCTCTCCTCTGAGCCCCTCCCCCACCATACCTCTCCTCTGAGCCCCTACCCCCCCTCCCTCTCCTCTGAGCCCTCCCCCACCATACCTCTCCTCTGAGCCCCTACCCCCCCTCCCTCTCCTCTGAGCCCTCCCCCACCATACCTCTCCTCTGAGCCCCTCCCCCACCATACCTCTCCTCTGAGCCCCCCCCCCCCACCATACCTCTCCTCTGAGCCCCCCCCCACCATACCTCTCCTCTGAGCCCCCCCCCCTCCCTCTCCTCTGAGCCCCCCCCCCCCCACCATACCTCTCCTCTGAGCCCCCCCCCCACCATACCTCTCCTCTGAGCCCCTCCCCCACCATACCTCTCCTCTGAGCCCCCCCCCCCCACCATACCTCTCCTCTGAGCCCCTCCCCCACCATACCTCTCCTCTGAGCCCCCCCCACCATACCTCTCCTCTGAGCCCCTCCCCCACCATACCTCTCCTCTGAGCCCCCCCTCCCCCACCATACCTCTCCTCTGAGCCCCCCCCCCCCCACCATACCTCTCCTCTGAGCCCCCTCCCCCACCATACCTCTCCTCTGAGCCCCCCCACCACCATACCTCTCCTCTGAGCCCCCCCCTCCCCCACCATACCTCTCCTCTGAGCCCCCCCCCCTCCCTCTCCTCTGAGCCCCCCCCCCCCCACCATACCTCTCCTCTGAGCCCCCCCCTCCCCCACCATACCTCTCCTCTGAGCCCCCCCCTCCCCCACCATACCTCTCCTCTGAGCCCCCCCCCTCCCCCACCATACCGCTCCTCTGAGCCCCCCCCTCCCCCACCATACCGCTCCTCTGAGCCCCCCCCACCATACCTCTCCTCTGAGCCCCCCCCTCCCCCACCATACCGCTCCTCTGAGTCCCCGCTGCTCTTCGCCATTGAGAGCCTCATCACATGCTCAGTGTGATCTCAGGGCACATCCTGCCGGACCAAGTATAGGTGTGTGTGTGTGTGTGTGTGTGTGTGTATGTGTGTGTGTGTGTGTGTGTTTGTGGTGGGGGGTGTAATGGGGGTCAGCTGCAGGCTGCTCTCTGCAGGCTTAGAGAGCAGAGGGCAAGCTCTTCACACTGAGGGGTAATTAGCATTCACAGTGTTCAAAACAGCAGTCTTATAGCTCCACTCCATTCATCTGTGGATAGACTTGTCAGATTTGTGCGGTAAGGTTCAGAGCTGTGGAATCATCACTGCTTTGGTTTAGGGATAACATATGTATAGTATACATATATGTCTATATAATCAGAGTGATATAATTAACACTAGAACAGCCGTGCCTATTTTACCTACTATAAGAGCCACCTCAGGGGTCAAATGACCATAGTCTTTACAATGTGAATCTGCTACTTACACACAAAGACCACTAGTTGGCGCGCGTGTAAATTAGCCTTCCTCCGACACAAAAAACTGCTAAATAGCTTTATATACTAGCTCATCCTGATATGGATGTTCGAGTGTTAACTTTGCACCTTTTATTTATGTTGAATTTTCTAATTAGTTCAAATGAGTTCCAACAAAGCTAGATTTTGGCCAATATCTCATTCATGCATTATTTTACAGTTGAATTATCACTGGTAATTAGTTATGTGATATTATATAGTAATATGATATTTCTTTTAAATAAGAATAGGTGTGGTGGCCTGGGAAAACCCGTCGGATGTCGCTGGCGTTCGTTCGTGGCAAAGAGCAAATATAGATGGAAATCGCGATTTTGGCGATTTTGATATTATGTGGTATTCTAGTACTTTGAACTCCATACTACATTATGGTGAATAAACATTTTAAGAAAACAAAAGAGAAAGTACTTATTTTGATGTTTTTGTGGCGGGTAGTTTGCTAGCGAAACAACATCACGTTGAACGTGTCTCATTCTCAGTTAAGCAACGCACGCACACATGAGCGAAAGGAGAGACGATACTTCCACCTGTGTTATTGCCAGTTTACTGATGCTCACAATAAGCATACAGTAATAAAATCTTAACTAGAAGACACACAAATGGATCTGTCCCTCGCATACCGACGAGGCGAGCAGACTACCACCGCATCACAAGCAGACAAACGAGACCGGCCGATCTGCATAGGCTCCTCCCCCGACCCGGAGGAGAAAGGGGAGGATTTCTCCCCTTTCACTTTTTTTTGACATGCTACATTAAAATGCTCATAACTTTTTAAAATAAAGGGCTATCTCAGTCATTCAACCAGTTATGAATAGCTGAGAACTTCTAATTTATGGAAATATTAAAAAATGAAAATGTCAAAATGCCACCATGTGAAGGGTTTTCCCAGGCCACCACACATAGATTCTTTCTGGTTATTACTTTTCTGTAACGATCAGACATTTTTGGTACACACACCCACACATACATTGAAGCAAATATGTCAGGGACAAAAATAGACATAATCTTCCAACAGTGTGCAGACTATATTCATCCATGTCATTAAACATGGTGTCTGCTCACATATCACATCTAGATTGTATAGATACATGGTAAGTAATGGGACAAAGGAGCATTTCTTCTTCTTTTGGCTCGACACTGCAATAGTTAGGTTTTCAGAAATTGTATGTATGTCAATATCAGGACCAAAGAGGTGTCAATAAAAAAACATCAGAAATATAGTAAAAACCTTAGGCTTGCCAAAATCAACAGTATTCCAGAAACAAAAGCACTAGTGAGCTCAGCAATCGCAAAAGGGCTGATAGGCCAAGGAAGTGGATGACTAAAGAATGCTCACCATAATTAAGAAAACAACTGTCCCACAGATCAGGAAAAACAACTGTCCCACAGATCAGGAAAAACAACTGTCACACAGATCAGGAAAAACAACTGTCCCACAGATCAGGAAAAACAACTGTCCCACAGATCAGGAAAAACAACTGTCCCACAGATCAGGAAAAACAACTGTCCCACAGATCAGGAACACTCTACAGGAGGCAGGCGTCAATGTGTCAGAGACTACCATCTGCAGAATACGTCACCAGCAGCCAAACTGCAGACGCTCCACTGCAAGGTGCAACCCACTACTTATCCTCAAAAGGGATGGTCACAGTTTACGGTTTGCTAAAAAGTACCTAAAAAGCCTGCAGAGGTCTGGAAAATTGTATTGTGGACAGATAAGAGTAATATTATCATGTACCACAGTGAAGAGGAGAGTTTGGATAAAAAAGGACTTGCCCAATATTTACAGCATACTAGCTCTTCTGTGAAACATGGTGCAGGATTTGGGTAAGTATTGCTTCCACTAGAACTTTCTAACTTCTAACTTCTAACTTCTAGGCTCTAACGTCTGAATTGACGATTGTAAATGCTGACGGCAGCAGCAGAATGTATTCTGAAGTGTACAGTAATAGTATTGTTGGGATGAGGAGTGTGAGAAGTGAGTGTGAGAAGCTCCACTGTGCCTTCCTCCAGGCCCCTGCAGGAGCTGAGTCGGACAGGCTCGCAACAGCCTTGCTGTCAAGACTCAGCCGTAAAAGACAGGAGTGCTGGGAGGAGGCCATTGACTCCATCGACTTCTCGCACTCCAGCCGTAAGGCATGGAGTATCATGAACAATCTCACTGGTAGGTCCAGACACTCCCCCCGTCACTGCCCCATCTCTGCAAATAAAATCGCATCACAATTTGTGAAAAGTGGGTCATACAAGGGCAAAGACCGCGAGTCGTCTCGACTTGTGGCAAAAGAAGTGTCAGACCTCTGGAGGGCCCCAACACCTAGCAGTGACTACATCTCCGGTGAATTCACCCCGGAGGAGTTCGCTGCTGCCCTCCAGCATCTAAAGCCAGGGAAAGCTCCGGGGCCTGATTCCATCTGCCCGGAGCTTATTCTCCATGCCGCACCCGCCTTGAAGTCCTGGCTGAGAGCGTTCCTCACTTCCTGCTTGCGCCAACTCAAGATCCCCAAAATCTGGCGAAGAGCCCTAGTTGTTGCGATCCCTAAACCGAATAAGCCTGAAGGGGAGAGTTACCGTCCCATCTCTCTGTTATGCATCCCCTTCAAGATCCTCGAGCGTCTCATCTACGCCCGCATCGAACCAATTGTCGACCCGCTGCTCCCACGTGAGCAGGCCGGGTTCCGACGGGGGAGGTCGACCGTAGATCAAGTCACCCTTATGACTCAAGACATCGAGGATTGTTTTTCGGCAAAAAAGAAGGCCGGGGCTGTCTTTTTGACCTGACGGCTGCCTACGATACCGTATGGCATCGCGGCCTCTCCTGCAAGCTGCTCCGCCTGCTGCCGGACAGGCACATGGTCAGAATGATCATGGAGCTCATCCGTAACCGCAGCTTTACCCTCACCACCGGTCGCGGACAGCTAAGCAGGCTTTGACGCTTTAAGAACGGCGTCCCTCAGGGATCGGTCCTGGCCCCCCTCCTCTATAATATCTACACCTATGACCTGCCCAACACACTCTCGCGGAAGTACGCCTACGCAGACGACCTCGCAGTGGTGTACTCTGCTGGAAATTGGCAGTCTGTGGAGGGGATTCTGAGCCAGGACATGCAGACACTAGTGGCATACTTCCGGAAATGGAGATTGAAGCTTAGCGAGGCAAAGACGGTGTCGGCTGCCTTCCACCTTAACAACAGGGAGGCTAAACGTGAGCTTAGAGTACACCTAGATGGAACTCCCCTGCCATGTTCCGCTGAGCCAATCTATCTCGGCGTGACATTGGACAGGACGCTCATGTTTCGCCGACACCTCGAGTCACTGCGCAAGAAGTTAACAGCTCGTGTGGCGTTGATGAGGCGACTGGTTGGCTCGGGCTGGGGCGCCAGCGCAAGGACCTAGTGAATACTGCGCCCCAGTATGGTGTCGCAGTGCCCACACCCGCCTCATCGACTCGCCTATAAACGAAGCCTTGCGCATTGTGACTCCGCCGCATGGGAGCCACAGCACGTCTCGCCTGCCGGGCCGTGGAGCTTAATAACCATCTGCTCCATGATAGGCTCACTATAACAGCGGAAGCCCTCCCGGCGTCTCAAGTCGAGACACCCATTTGTGCCTGCCGCACAGGATCTCAGGCAGCAATGCAGAGATCTCAACATCAGTGCGGCAGGATGGGCGGATTATATGTGGCGCGCGGAGTGGGAGGCTAACACCTCCAAACTCCGCGACCACATCCCGGTCGCCGGCCCTGAGCCCCTCGGGATGGACTTGCCAAGGCTATTCTGGGTGAGGCTCAATTGCCTCCGGACCGGCGTCGGGCGTTTCCGCTCATCAATGCACAGATGGGGCTTGGCCCCAAATGCGTTGTGTGAGTGTGGCGCAGAGGACCAAACCACAGACCATGTTATCCTGGATTGCCCGGTGTACCACCCACCCAACGGGATGCATGGTCTGTCGGTATTAGATGACGAGACGATGACGTGGCTTCTGGAGGGGAGTCCAGAAATACACCTCGTTCCAAATTATTATGCAAATTATATTTTTCTCAGATTTTCCAAAATAGTCGATGCAAATGACAATCAGTATAATTTTCAAGTCATTAACCGTTAGAGTATAATTCAAATGTTATTGAACAAACCTCCCAATGATAACAGTATTTTTTTTTTAAATAAAAAACTCAAAATGCACTGTTCCAAATTATTATGCACAACAGAGTTTCAATACATTTTATAGGTTGTAAAGAACAAAAAATTGTAATTTGATGAATTTAGGGTTAGGAGGTCATATTAGGAGGTCATATTTACTGAAATCAAAAGCTATTTCAAACATCTTAACAGGTCAAGTTACATGTTAACATAGGACCCCTTCTTTGATATCACCTTCACAATTCTTGCATCCATTGAACTTGTGAGTTTTTGGACAGTTTCTGCTTGAATTTCTTTGCAGGATGCCAGAATAGCCTCCCAGAGCTGCTGTTTTGATGTGAACTGCCTCCCACCCTCATATATATTTAGCTTGAGGATGCTCCAAAGGTTCTCAATAGGGTTGAGGTCAGGGGAAGATGGGGGCCACACCATGAGTTTCTCTCCTTTTATGCCTATAGCAGCCAATGACACAGAGGTATTCTTTGCAGCATGACAGTGGGCTCAGAAATACATGAAGACTAATTTCCAAACAGTCTTGTTTACTGATGAGTGCCGTGCAACCCTGGATGGTCCAGAATGGATGGAGTAGTGGATGGTTGGTGGATGGCCACCATGTCCCAACAAGGCTGCGACGTCAGCAAGGAGGTGGCGGAGTCATGTTTTGGGCCGGAATCATGGGGAGAGAGCTGGTAGGCCCTTTTAAGGTCCCTGAAGGTGTGAAAATGACCTCGGCAAAGTATGTAGAGTTTCTGACTGACCACTTTCTTCCGTGGTACAAAAAGAAGAACCGTGCCTTCCGTAGCAAAATCATCTTCATGCATGACAATGCACCATGTCATGCTGCAAAGAATACCTCTGTGTCATTGGCTGCTATAGGCATAAAATCTACAACCCCATCCTCTACAACCTCTACACCTACGACTTCACCCCCGTCCACCCCAGCAACTCCATCGTAAAGTTTGCAGACGACACCACCGTGGTGGGATGCATCTCGGGGGGGGACGAGGTGGCGTACAGGGATGAGGTAGAGCAACTGAGCAAGCTGTGCAAGGTTAACAACCTGCTGCTGAACAAGTCAAAGACCCAGGAAATCATCGTAGACTTCAGGAGGAAAAAGTCCGAGATCCAGCCCCTGCTCATCGACGGAGAGAGCGTGGAGAGAGTCTCAACCCTCCGATTCCTGCGATGGAAATATGTTGAATTAAAACATTTGATGTGAATTTAAAGTTGATGTGTTGAATACTTATTTCCCTCATTGGAAATATATATATAAATATCAGGGGAGGCTGGTGGAGGGAGAAATCGAAGGATGGGCTCATTGTCATGCATGGAATCGAATGACGCATGGTATCAAACACCTTAGCTCTCATTACATCTTTTTTCAGCACTGCACTGTGAGGGTGAAATTATTAGAGAAGCACAGTGTCTCTTCATTGCGTCCATTAAGGCATTCAAAAACAATCAACCTGCTGATAGTTACCCTGAACATGATGTTGTGGAAGAAACAGGTGGTGGAACTCTGGAGATGTAATTGAGGGAGGTGTGCTGTTATTTCAGTTACCGAGCCCCGGTAATCACCCAGTCATGCTCTCTCCCACACAGTAAAGGTAGATATGAGTGGCCTCCTGTTTGAGTCTGATGGCCTAATAAGTTATGGAGAGAGAGAAAGCGAGGGAACAGGGCAAACAAGAGGAAACATCAAGCATGCTCCATCAGCTCTCTCAATGCCCTAATGAGGATGACTGGCACTCAGTACACTAGGGCTTTCACACCGCCAAGGCTCCATGCTGGTTCCGGTTCCCATTCTGGAACCTCAGAACCATGGTGCTTTCTGGCGCACCAGCCCGTGTTCATACCAGTTTAAGCGGAACCATCAGCGTCGTCGGGTGACGAAGGGGCGGGATAAACAAAAAAGTCACGACAAGATGGCGGCTACTTCACTGGAAAAGAGGATAAAATCTTCCACTACAGTATCTGAAATAAACACTATGTTCTCTTACTAGCCAGCTACTCTGATACTAGAATAGAAATGGCCACGAAGTTCGCGTCGTGTGTGTGTGTTTATGACAAAATGTTAACAAACACACGCACATTAACAATCCTCCTGATTCCTGCATACACTACCATGGGGAAAAGTGCTCCCATCACCACTAAGACAGTCAGAACCTGGCCAGAAGGGTCCGCTCCACTGCAGATCTGCCTAAATGACACCCTATGGCAGGAATATGAGCATGAGGACCTGGAACAGTACACGTCGTCGGTTCTGAACCACATAGTGAACTGCACCAACTCAGTCACCGTGGACAAACGGGTCCGGGTCTACCCCAACACGAAGCCATGGATGACTGGGAAGGTCCAAAAACGGATCAACGAGAGGGACAACGCCTTCTTCGCAGGGAAGAGCACACCGCTGTACAGCTCCACCAGGGCCAACCTAAAGCGCGGAATCAAAGCGGCCAAGGCAGAGCACAGAGAGAAGATTGAGGAATGCCTCCTGAGCAACGACTCCAGGCGGATGTGGCAGGGGGTTCAGCAGATGACAAACTTCAGAGCCAACAGGCTCACAGCCGCAGAGGACGACCCCCTGCTGGCGGGAAAGCTGAACACCTTCTACGCCCGGTTCGACGAGGGGCGAACGGAGGTAACCGCAACACAAACACCACTCTCTCCAGCTCTCAGCAGCCTCACCCTCACAGAGCATGAAGTGAGACGCGTACTGAAGGCGGTGGACCCCAGGAAAGCCTCGGGGCCGGATGGCGTCCTGGGACGGGTGCTGAGAGACTGCGCCGACCAGCTGGCCGGGGTTTTCACCAACATCTTTAACCAGTCCCTGTCCCAGGCCACCGTCCCACCCTGCCTGAAAACCTCAACTATCATCCCAGTCCCGAAGAAAAGCACGGTGAGCTGCCTAAACGACTACCGCCCGGTGGCACTCACACCAATCATCATGAAGTGCTTCGAGAAACTAGTCCGGGCCCACATACTCACACGCCTCCCGCCCAACCTGGATCCATACCAGTTCGCCTACAGAGCCCACAGGTCCACAGAGGACGCCATCGCGACGACTCTCCACGCCACTCTATCCCACCTGGAGAGGGGAAACAGCTACGCGAGACTGCTCTTCGTGGACTTCAGCTCCGCCTTCAACACCATCCTTCCAGACAGGCTAGTGACCAAACTACTAGACCTGGGTCTATCACACTCTATATGTGCGTGGATCAAGGACTTCCTGACCGACCGCCCCCAGAGGGTGCGGGTGGGCCCCCACACCTCCACAGCCCTCAGCCTCAGCACTGGGTCCCCCCAGGGCTGCGTGCTAAGCCCCATCCTCTACAACCTCTACACCCACGACTTCACCCTCGTCCACCCCAGCAACTACATCGTAAAGTTTGCAGACGACACCACCGTGGTGGGATGTATCTCGGGGGGGGACGAGGCGGCGTACAGGGATGAGGTAGAGCAACTGAGCAAGCTGTACAAGGTCAACAACCTGCTGCTGAACAAGTCAAAGACCCAGGAATTCATCGTAGACTTCAGGAGGAAAAAGTCCGAGATCCAGCCCCTGCTCATCGACGGAGAGAGCGTGGAGAGAGTCTCAACCCTCCGATTCCTGGGACACCACATGCGGGATGACCTGACCTGGAAGGACAACACAAAAGGCACCATCAAGAGGGCACAACAGCGGCTATACACCCTGAGATGCCTCAGGAAGGAACACAACAAGCAGGAGATACTGGTGGCCTTCTACCGCGGCGCAGTGGAGAGCATCCTCACCTACAGCATCTGCAACTGGTTCTCCAGCTGCACAACAGCGGAGAGAAATGCGCTACAGAGAGTAGTGAGAACAGCACAGAAGATCACCGGCGCCCCCCTCCCCTCTCTGGAAGAGCTGTACAACACACGCTGTCTCAGGAAGGCCTCAAAGATCTCCAGGGACCCGACCCACCCTGGGCACGTACACTTTACCAGGCTGCCCTCGAAAAGGAGGTTCAGGACCCTGGCCGCTAAGACAAACAGACTGAAGAACTGCTTCTACCACAGGGCCGTCCAGGCCCTGAACACAGCAAAGACCTAAGTTCTGGGCCCTGGACAGTCTGGACGGATTGTATGGCAGCTGCTGGACTGAAAAAATCAGGTGTAGTGCTGAGGCACAAACATGTACATTTCAAGCCTGCAAACTGTGACACTTGAAATAACGTGAAAAAATACTATTGTGCAATATGACAACCCTAGTTGACTATCGGTGCAGTATAGTACAGTGGATTGTGTACATAGCCTTTATTTATGTAAACCAGCTCCTTACCTTCTTTTTTTTTCCCCCTTTCCTAACACCAGGGGAGCCACCCCTCCTAAATGTCGTTGTTTGGGACCTGTACTGTAGCAATGACAATAAAGTCCATTCATTCATTCATTCATTCACATGTGCGAACACCAACTTCGTGGCCATTTCTATTCTAGTAACAAGCAGCTGGCTAGTAAAAGAACGTGTTTAGAAAGTGTCTTTTGTTTTTTTTCATACAAAATAGTGTTTATTTCAGATACTGTAGTGGAAGATATCTTAATCTCCAGTGAAGTAGTCGCCATCTTGTTGTGACATTTTTGTGTAGAACGTGTCATATGACACACCCACTGACGACGTCATGGTTCTAGTTTTTGGTTCATAGGTGAGAACCAGTCGGTTCAATATTAAGTTCGGGAACCGGAACCGGCACGGAGCCGTGGCGGTGTGAAAGCCTATCAGAGAGGAAACACAGATTGACCATCAGAGCTTTAGGATGATGTTCAGGAGTAGACTGACATTATATCAGTCACCAGGGTCACTGCTATTTCCATTTTTCATGACTCACAGACTTGAGGAAATCTAAAGAATAAAGTGGAGATGTCTGTGAAATGATATCAAATGGATGATAATGTGCGTCCCAGTGCCAAAGAAGGGACGGCCCAGCACCCCAAACGACTACAGACCTGTCGCCCTGACACCACAGGTCATGAAGATCCTGGAGAGGCTAGTGCTGCAACACCTTAAGCCCCAGGTGAAGGACTTCCTGGACCCCCGGCAGTTTGCATACCAGGAGAGCATGGGGGTGGAGGATGCCATCATTTACATGCTGCACAGGGCCTACACACACCTGGAGAGGCCACAGAGCATGGTGAGGACCATGTTCTTCGACTTCTCCAGTGCATTTAACACTATCAAGCCATCACTGCTGGCTGACAAACTAGCAGTGATGTGTGTGGAGGACTCCCTGACGGCTTGGATCCACAACTACCTCACAGACAGGCGTCAGTATGTGAGACTGCAGGGCTGTCAGTCTGAGGTGGTGGTGTGCAACACCGGTGCCCCCCAGGGAACTGTTCTGTCACCCTTTCTCTTCACCCTCTATACCTCCGACTTCCAGTTTAGCTCCGACCAGTGCCACCTGCAGAAGTTTTCTGATGACTCCTCTATCGTCGGTTACATCACAGACGACAGGGATGAGGAGTACAGGGCCCTGGTGGAGAGCTTTGTGCAGTGGTGCGACACCAACTACCTTTTGCTTAACACCAGCAAAACAAAGGAGTTGGTGGTGGATTTTAGGAGGAAGAGAAGGACCCCAGCCCCCATCACCATCAAGGGGGTGGAAGTCGAGAGGGTGGACTCCTACAGGTACCTGGGAGTACAAATTAATAACAAACTGGACTGGACTGACAACACCGAGGCTCTTCTCAGGAAAGGGCAGAGCAGACTGTTTTTCCTGAGAAGGCTGAGGTCTTTCGGTGTCTGCAACAAGCTGCTGCAAATGTTTTATCAGTCGGTGGTTGCCAGCGTTCTGTTCTTCGCCGTGGCCTGCTGGGGTGGAAACATCTGTGCCAGGGATGCTGCGAAGCTAAACAAACTGGTGAAGAAGGCCAGCTCTGTGGTGGGGACCGGGCTGGACAGCCTAGAGGTGGTGGCAGAACAGAGGATGGGGAAAAAACTGGCGGCCATGCTGGCCAATCCCTCCCACCCGATGTACTGCGAGCTGGCGGGGATGAGGAGCAAGTTCAGCCACAGATTTGTTCTCCCCCGTCAAAGTACAAAAAGATTTGGACAGTCCTTTGTTCCAGCTGCACTCCGACTCTACAACCAGGCCCTGCAGGGTGGGGGAGACCTGGAGCTGGAACTTTGGAACTTGGAACTTTTTACTTATTGAGCCTGCACTGTTTTATGTATTTTATTGAATGTTTTCTGTTTTCTGTATTGAATGTTTTCTGCCCTAACTGAGCTGTTTGACAACAAAATTTCCCCATTGGGGACAATAAAGGTTTTCAATCAATCAATCAATCAATCACACGTCATTGCTGCATATCTCACATGACTAAAGGCAACGCTGAAGCAGTTCAAAGGCTGTAAAGAGCTTAAGGAAAGGCAATGCCATCTGCTTTTCACAGCAGTGCTGTATCACTGTTAGCTGGTGCTGCCATCTAGTGGCACAAAGCCCCCTGGTATTATGCCCAATGAATTGTTGAAAATACAATACACTATACAGTATATGAATTACATTTAAATAAATGTAAGTAATATTAATTATTTATTGGAGTGAACCATCAGCTGCAAGCATGTAGAGAACAGATGTGTTGTTTGATAGCCTTTGATAACTCAAAAGTAGTTCTGTGATGGGGATTTTAGAGGGGGGCCCTGTTTGATTCAATTCATAATTTCAATCACATTTGCTGAACTGTAAAGGTGAATGACACAATATCAGGACAAACTGACCACTTCTCATCTTTAGTCTGGTGAACGTGCCTCTTACTGACACTAGAGAGCAGTGTATCTCCATACGACTGATTCTAGCAACTCATTCAAGATGGCTGTGAACAATGCCACAGTGTTCTTTCAGTATTCTATACAGTATAGGTGCCAGGTGGGGTGTGAATATATCCATCTCAGAGGCATTCTAGGCTTTGTATTCAGAAACATAGCCAAAACCTTAGGCTCACCAAAATCAACAGCTTGGAACATCATTAGAAAGAAACAAAGCACTGGTGAGCTCAGCAATCGCAAATGGGCTGGTGGGCCAAGGAAGACTTCTACAGTGGATGACAGAAGAATCCTCACTTAAGAATTCATTCATTCATTCAAGAAACTCCCCAAAACAACTGAGGCAGGTGAAAATGTGTCAGGGCCTACCCTCCACAGAACACCACGGCAGCAACAGAATGCATTCTGACATGTACAGAAACATCTTGTCTGCTTGAGTACAAAGCAAATGCCTCCAAATTCATTGGATGGCACTATATCATACAGTAAGACAATGGCCCCAAACACACTGCCATAGCAACTCGTTTTTCAGGACCAAATAGTGGAAAGATATTGACTGAACAAGTCAGTCTTCAGATTGAAATACAACATACGTACATACATCCAACAACATCAAACATACATTTGATTTACTGATGATAAGATTTTAGCCAAAAAGACCCCAAAACAAACAACAACTGAAGACCATCGCCAGAGAAGATACCCAATGGTTGGTGGGGACAATGGGGGCAAACTGGAAGCAGTTATGGCACGCAGAGAACAGCCAACCCAGATACTAAACACCAGCGCTTCATTTGGACATTTTGATAAATCTGTCCCATTACTTTTGGGTACCCTGAAATTGTGGGACTATGCATAAAAAAGTGTTGTGATTTCTGAATGATAAAATCTATGTATTTGTACACAAATAAAAGAGAATTTGTACTTTACCTTCAGAGTAATTGTTTGATTTCAAAGACCTCTATTCATTGTGTCCATTAAGGCATTCAAAACAATCAACCTGCTGATACAGTTACCCTGAACATGATGTTGTGGAAGAAACAGGTGGTGGAACTCTCACCACGGTAATCACCCAGTCATGCTCTCTCCCACACAGTAAGGTAGATATATTATTGATATTTTATTGCCCCTGTTGTATGAAATGTGCTATACAAATAAACTTGCCTTGCCTTGCCTGGATATGAGTGGCCTCCGTTTGAGTCTGATGGCCTAATGAGTGATGGAGAGAAAGCGAGGGAACAGGACAATCAAATATATACAACTGTAATATGAATTATTGCCTGAACATGCCATAGCATGAACCATCAGCTGCAAGAATGTAAGAGACCAGATGTTTTTGATAGACTTCAATAACTCAAAGGCTGTGTTCTGCAAGGGGATCTAATTGTAGCACAGTGTTCTTTCAGTATTATGTGTCAATAATCAGAGAGAGAATCAGAATCTGTTTATTACATCCCAATGTACAGTACACAAGAGTAAAATTATTTGGCTTTGGTTCCTCAACTTTAGCATTGCAGCATCAAGATACAGATCACAATAATGAAGTACTATAATAATTAGTAATACCCACACACGCCCACACTCCCTCACACACCCCCACACACCCCCACACCCTCCCACATCCTGTTGGGCGTACCTGGCTATGCTACCTGCTCTGGGCTTGTGTAACTTCTAAGGCTTCTTGGGTACAGTCAGAGCTGTGTTGCCACGGGTGCACCTCTCACAAACCTCCCATTGTAAACAGCTAGGCATCGCTAGCCCCTGCCCGACATACCAACCCCCCCCCCCACCCTCACCTGACATACCAACCCCCCCCCCCCCCCCCCCCCCCCTACCCTCACCTGACATACCCCCCCCTCCCCCCCTCACCTACGCGCCCACCCAGGCTGGGTCATTGCCAGCCTCTCTGCCTCTGGTTTTGGAGCAGTGCCAACATCCACCCCAGTCGTCAGACGAGGACTGTGGCCTGACTCTCTCCTCTCTTCCAGCTCCAGGCCACAAGGAGGTATTCCCTTTCACATAGTCTCATGAGGTCCAAGTTGTGTCATCAAAGAGAGGTGTTGGGCAGAGGTGGAGGCCCGGGGAGTGTGGTTTCTGTCTTATCGCGGCCAGGGGAGCCAGACTGAATAGAAGATATTGATTTCAGCGGGTTACAGTAGCTCTAGGTCTATAGTGCCTCAGCCACATCAGAGAGAGAGAGAGAGAGATGGAGGGGGGGTGGTGGGGCGGGTGGAGAGATGAAGAGATGAAGAGAGAGAGAGAGAGATTGATTCACCAGGGCACTATGTATGTATGCATGTGTGTGTGTGTGTGTGTGTGTGTGTGTGTGTGTGTGTGTGCATGTGTGTGTGTGTGTGTGTGTGTGTGTGTGGATGTGTGTGTGTGATGCAGGGGGGAAGAGGCTCTGATATCTCATTGATGTTTAAGGTTACTTTGAAGTCTGTGTTTGTGTGTTTGTGTGTGTGTGTGTGTGTGTGTGTGTGTGTGTGTGTGTGTGTGTGTGTGTGTGTGTGTGTGTGTGTGTGTGTGTGTGCTGGGGGTGGCTCTGAGAGAAATAAGGGAGTACAGAGAGGACATGGATCAGATTCAGGATAGGTGGGGTGGGGTAGGTGGGGGTGAGGTAAGTACAGGTAGTCCTGGGTGGGTAAGGGTTGAGGATGGGTGAGTCATCATCACATCAGGTCTGTCGCTCCCTGGAGGACTGACAACATCAGGTCAGGCTGCTATTCTAACTGCAGTTTCTCTCCCTCTCCCTCCCTCCCTCTCTCTCTCCCCTCTCTCTCTCACCAGCAATCTCTCTCTCTCTCTCTCTTCTCTCTCCCATCTCTCTCTCTTCCCAGCAGTCTCTCTCCCCTCCCTCTCCCTCCCTCCCCCTCCCCCCCCCTCTCTCTCTCTCCCCTCCTATTCTTTGTCTTCCATTGAGGCCCGAAAAAGAAAGATAGACAAAGAGGAAAGGAAAGCGAGAGGGCTCTTTCAGAGGAGGAAGAGAGAGAAAGAGAGACAGACAGTGGTTTTTAATTCACTCTGCGCCCCTCAGCCGATGACTGACTGGCTGCTGTGAGCCCCCTGCTATTCAGACCCCCTCCATTCAGCCATCATTCTCCCTCCTCTGCCTTTCCATATCATCCTTTATCTTTTCTCCCATCTCATTTTGGGATCCTACACCCCCCCCCCACCCCCTCCTGTAGCCCCTCTGATGGGTGTGCACACAGCCCAACCAGGGAGCCTGCGTTGGTACGTTGCCCTCCTCTCCCCTGCGGTGGTCACCCCTGGGTGGGGCAGGGGTTCAGCGTGTTAGTGCCTGTTTGTCTCCGGTGGTTGGGCACACTGCCTGCCTCTGTCTGGTGACTCTTACAACCGACCCCCCCCTGTCTACATAGAGAGCTTGTGTGTGGTGGTGTTGTGTTTCGGAGTGTTTCCCTGTCCATCCAGATGATTGAGTGAAGAGACAGTGGAGCTGGTTAGCAGGCAGACTGACACAGGGGTGCCACATTTCTACAGCCTTCTCTGACACCCACTCCACAATGTTTCCTCCAGCCCAGACGCTTACACCTCCTCATAAACACACACACACACACACACACACACGCACACACGCACACACACACACACACACACACACACACACTTGCAGTGCCAAAAAAGGATGGAAAAGATCAACTTCTATTTGTCGCACACCCCCTGACTTTGCAGTGCTATGTCCCTGTTGTGCACTTCTGCACAAACTTCTGATCGTCTTCTCTGACTAAAAAGGAAAAATGATTTGAGTGTGTGTGTGTGTGTGTGTCTGCGTGTCAATGTGTGTGTGTGTGTGCTTGTCCGGGTGTGTTTGCCTGTGTATTAGCCTGTGCATGAGTGTGTGTGTGTGTGTGTGTGTGTGTGTGTGTTTACTAGTTCAAGCTCATTCATACACTGTACGTTTAGTCCATTCACACACTGTAAAGACATAGTAGCTCTTTGAGCCGGGTGTGTTTGGCTGGTTGTCCTCAGAACAGCATGCCTCTGTGCTCCAGGTCCTGACGTCTGACCCAGACCAGCCTCTCCTACATCACACCCCTGGTGGAGCTTAAAGCACATAAAGATAATCTGGCCGATTTTGGCCCGATTTCCCCCCTTCCGACCAAGGACAGCAAATGCCTGATTATCGGATGGCTCTAAAGATTATCCTACAAGATTATCCTGTGGTGTGAGGTGTGTTAAGAGTCAGACGATCGAAAATATTAAACGTATTCAATATTTACGATTAAAAGTCCTCTTGTGTGTGGGTGAAATTGACAAGTCCCGTAGAATGGAATGTAGCCAATCAAGAAGCGAGCTGACTGACGTGTCTTCTTCTTTTCGTTCTTCTGCACTTTATTTGCCCTGTCGCACATGGCTGCCTCGTACAGGTCAGTCAGGGTACTACTACCCTGATCACGCAAGATTTCTTGGGGGACGAGACTCTAGACTGTCGTAGGACAGATATTTATGTATGTGGTGTGCTGTATTGGGAATATTGGAGCACACCACATACAATACGATCAAAACTGTTCAATCCATGATTTTTTATCTTCATGTGTGGGGTCTCTCTCAGATAAAAAAATCTGTTAAGATTTAGAAATTCTTTATGTGTGTACCAGGCTTTAGACATTCTGTACAAGCCAAGACGACATAATAAGACATGAAAAACACTCATATGATTTAGTATAAATGTTTAATAGTGCTGTCACTGACAAATATAAAAAAAGCAGATAATGATAAGTCTGTCAAAAATAAATATCCTACAACAGGTTTGTGAAGCCAGACTAGAGAATACAGGATGTTGCTGTTGTGTAGCTTGATATCTTGTCATCTGGAGAGTCTCATAATATGATAATATGATATTATGATATCATAAGATATCATAGGTCGATGATCAATGCAGAACTGCGATAGACGTCAGACCAGCTGGTAATTTACAAGCTCTCTCTGTTTCCCTTGGTTACGGTAGGGACACACCTTATTTTACCACACAGATACTGAACGTCAGGCCTTCTCTGTGGAGGAAGGTCTCCTATCTTGTCCCTGTCCCTCATTCGTCACCCATCCACCCGTACTCAGAACCCTCCCCCACCCTCCCCTCATCCCCTGTTCCAGCCACACCTTTACAGTATGTCCGTAGAACCCCCCCGCCCCCCCACCCACCCATTGCCTCTGTGCCCCTTCCCTTACAGGCTTAACCCCCCCCCCCCCCCCCGCCGGTCCCCAGCCCCCAGCCCACTCCAGAACTCTTACTCCAGTACCCTCTCATGCATTCCTCAGCGCACGGCCCCCCCCCCACAACCCTCACCTAACCCTTTGTGTCCCTCTGCTTCTCCTCCCTCCTTCACTCTCTTCACTGCCTCTCATCTCTCCTCCCCCCTCCCTCTTTTCTCTCTCTCTCTCTCTCTCTCTCTCTCTCTCTCTCTCTTCCTCATCCTCTATCTCTGCAACAACAAAAAAACAATACCTCCCCCTCTAGAACTCATACTGGGACACAAACAAGGTGACCTTGGTGA
>NC_137674.1:71271995-71301995 GCF_963989245.1 Nansenia antarctica
ACACACACACACACACACACGGAAACACACACACACACACACACATGCACACACACACACGGAAACACACACACACACTCACACACACACACACACAGTTATTTGAGTTACTGTTTATGATTGTCGCTGTTGTCAATAGGATCAAAATGTATTTTCTGGGCATATGCACAGGTGTGTGTGTGTGTGTGTGTGCAGGGCTGCCAAGTCTCACGCAATCACCGTGAGACACACGCATTTCAACCAGTTCTCACGCTCTCACGCCGCATTTCTATTTCTCACGGCGAGATTATTTTTTTTTATTTATTTATTTATTTTTTTTATTCCTTGAAAGAAAGCTACCGGACATGAGTTTCGTGGCATCTTTCTGCACGCGCGTTAACTTGAGTCTGCAATCGAAACGGCAGGCGAGCGCTGATGGAAGAACCTGTGTTCACGCGAGCTGCAAGAACGTAGCAAGCAGTGTTGCCAGATTGGGCTACTTTTGGTCACACTGGACGGGTGGATTCGGCAGCTTTTAGACCGGTTGGGCTGGACATTGTCAATTCCGTCTGGCAACCGTGGTAGAAAAATATGTGCATACATTACAACAGGGGTCGGCAATTAGGTTTGGCCTCGGGCCAAAAAAAAATTGAGCCACTAGATGGCGGGCCAGAACATAATCAAAGGCTAATTTAAGTAATTGATTGTTAAAAAATGTGACACGTTCTAATGCTTTGACTTTTCTTTCGAAAAATGTACACATCGCTAGTCAACTAACACAGCTTGTTTTGTGAGCCTGCTAACAATGTAAAGTAGTGTTCTAGTTAACTAGGTAGCAGTCCAATCCATTACGTTGCAGTATTAGGCTTGACTAGCAAGTTTGTGTTGTGATTCTCAACAACGTTGAAACGTAGTTTCACCCTTTTCCATAGTTTTGAATAATAAATATGTGGACTGACGATGTATCGCAGCCTAACTTATTCTAATAATTATTTAACATCGTTTTATTCTGAATTATTCCCCCCTCCTCCCAGACAAGGTCACATTATTTATTATTGGATTGGTTGTTTGCGTGCCGGGTGAAGTTAGCTAAACAGTTAACCTGCTAGCAAGAGAAACATCATGTCACTCTCCAAAGGTCTAAAGAGGAAAGTTGACGGTGGAAACAGGGCATTTAAAGAGGAATGGACAGCGAACTATACGTTCATCCTACCTGGTTTCATCAATGCAGAGCCGTTGTGAGACTCACATCTTCCGTGCTCACGATGTTCCCTTTCTATACAAGTCGTCCTTTTCGTCAATGAATGTGATAAAGACGCACGAGAGGAATCGATTGATGCATAAAAATAAAAATAAACTGCCTGCGGATTAAAGTGACGTCAATATCACCAGATATCAAGCAAATAGTGACCGATGGGAGATGCCACTTTTCACATTAAGTGAGTACCAAGCCTGTCGTTATTGTATTTAATAACCTAATTGTATTTTGTATATTTTGAATGAATGGCTCATTGTACTTATTATCCCTAATAGCGCGTTTGCTCTGTCGTTTCAGGAGCATAGGCCTACCACCACTTTGCGCCGATTTTGTTGTCAATGTTTTTCACAAAATTAAACAGAATTTGCTTTGTTACTGTTCATATGTGTGTTGCAGTCACATACGTAAACATTACGTTTGAACAGTGGCGGGCGGTGCATTTCACACCTAGGCCTTCAGTGATGTCCTACCTGAATTATTCCACCTCTTAATACCATCATTATGACGCCATGGCTCTAGAAACTATACATTTAGACAGAAACGCAGTATAACCGGGCGTTGCCATTGTTATTATAGCGGCACCTTGTCTGGGTGTATTCAATTCATTGCATGAAAACGAAAGCGTCAGTTATTTCCCGAACATTGCGGTCTGTCGATCTCGATAGGAGAACCGTTTCGAGGTTCCATTTAAGGATGGTTATCTTCCTCGTGTTCATACGGTCACGGGGGTGTGTCGTTTTCCATGGTAGCAGCCCGGGAAGTGGTTAGAAGATCGCATTGAAGCCCCACTTACTCACACAACTGAGCCAGGCAACACAACACACATATCTCTATGGACCCCAGGGTCGCTCCGTATGTCTACATCTCTGGCAGAAAACATTAAATCCTTTGTACTCACCAAAACAACTGATTATTTGAACACAAAATCCATCCTCCTTTCTTTCCTCAAGAAGACTTCAATGACTCTGTTGTACAGTTGATCAGTTCCACCAATAAGTCCTTTTACATGGATATCGTCGCTAACGTCGGGGTTCGGCTTGTAGAACAACACCTTCCATCTACACAAATTAGCGAGATCAAGTTTCAGTGTGTTAGCTCCGCCTCCCAATAGTTTGTATCCAATCAAAAGACGTGAAGGGGCTGATCAGGTGCTCCGCCATCCAGAAGGCCCCTTCGTCGGATTTGCTTGGATTTGCTGCCAACTCGAGATCTGACCACGGCACGCCACAGCTCTTTTCTCGCTCACTTTAAATTACAATCTGTACTCGCGCCACTGTTGAATCTGCAGGCGGGCAGATTTCTTGGTACCCTGGCAACACATTATGGCTGAATTTGATTGGATAAAAGCTAAAGGCCAGCCCTCCAAATGTCTGGAAGCAGCGCAACCAAGAGGAAAGCTATGAAATGAAGAGAATAGACTACGGGAATAATTTAATACATATTTGTAGAAAAAAAATATAAAAATTAAATGTATATTCTGATGATGTTTAGGCCAGCAGAGAAGGCCTTGCTGGCCCTGACGGCACACCACTGCGTTTGAATGATTTAATGAGCTGATGTTATTTTTTTCAAACCACACACCGCATGTTGGCTATTTCAGCACCACGCCTTGTCCACCTACTTATGATTCACTATGAGGGGTTCAGCGTCAGTGCGCTTCGGTGCACCCCGCTTCCTGATTGTCTGTCCCTGTGTCATTCACTCTCAACATGGATACAAGTACAATACGCATTATTCAGGTGGAGGTAGATTCTCTATTCGGACATTATAGGCGCGGTGTTGGACTGTCGGTCCGATATTGTAAAAAAAAAAAAAAAAAAAAAATAAATAAAAAATAAGTGGATTCTCAAAATAATCTGCTGGGCCAAATATTATTGGTGACGGGCCAGCAATGGCCCACGGGCCGCCTATTGCCGACCCCTGCATTACAACATCGTATCTGGTAGCCTACTGGACTGGGTTGCACCAATATGGCGTAAGTCATTACTAAATGCAGGCATTTAGTAGTTACTAAACCCCTAGTTGTTACTAGCTAGTTTCAAACTAGTTGTTTACTAATTTCGGTTGCACCACGCCAATCTTTTGCCAATCTTCGCTAGTAAATACTCAGTTTTGGTAACTGTTTTTTGTTTCTCTACTGTAACATAACCAGGTACATTAATAATAATAATTATTATTAATAATTACAATTTACAATACAAATACAACAATTGGGGGTCCCTCAAAAAAAATGTGGGCGCGCCATGCGCGCACAAAATCACCAGACAGGAAAAACCCTGGTATGTACTGTATAACATGATAGCCATCTATGAGCAATGCACTCTATATAAGATGATGACCATGGGTCTTTCTGCTGCTGACCAAGGGGCTGAGTCCTGTTGATGGGGCCCAATTTTTCTTTTACTGTATTTGTTTATTAAGATTTCATAAATATGATATATTGTCTGAATTTTTTTCTTGTTTTATAAAATGTTAATTATTTTCATTTCTTGTGCTGGTTTATTATGAACAACATGTAAAATTGCAGGAAACTAGCACAAATAATTGGGTGGGAGAGAGGGGCCGCCGCTGCCAAAACGTGCACAGTTTTGGGTCGCTCCACCGCCAAAAAATCTCACTCCAAACTTTTGGTGAAACTTGGCAGCCCTGGTGTGTGTGTGTGTGTGTGTGTGTGTGTGTGTGTGTGTGTGTGTGTGTGTGTGTGTGAGTGTGCGTGTGTGTGCACGCATGTGTGTGTGTGCGTGCGTGCATGCGTGAATTTGTGCGTGCATGCGTGCGTGTGTGCGTGCGTGCGTGCGTGGATGCGTGCATGCGTGCGTGCGTGTGTGTGTGGACCTGTGCAGGTGGAGGAGTCCCGGCCAGTGATGGTGTACCCCGGGTCACAGGTGCAGTGGGTGGTTCCCTGGACCTGGGAGCAGCGGGACGGGCGGACGGACGGCCAGGCGGTCGCCACCGGCAACAGGGTGGCAGCGGCTGCGGGGGAGGTGGCGGCCGAGGTGTTCGTCATGGTTACGAACACTGAGGGAGGGAAGAGAGAAAGAGAGGGATGAAGGAAAAGAGTGAAACTGATGATGTCTGTCTGTCTGTCTGATGATATCTGTCTGTCTGTCTGTCTGATGATAACTGCCTGTCTGTCTGTCTGTCTGTCTGTCTGTCTGTGTGATGATATCTGTCTGTCTGTCTGTCTGTCTGTCTGATGATGTATGTCTGTCTGTCTGTCTGTCTGATGATATCTATCTGTCTGTCTGTCTGTCTGTCTGTCTGATGATATCTGTCTGTCTGTCTGTCTGATGAAATCTGTCTGTCTGTCTGTCTGTCTGTCTGTCTGATGATATCTGTGTCTGTCTGATGATATCTGTGTCTGTCTGATGATATCTGTCTGTCTGTCTGTCTGTCTGTCTGATGATATCTGTCTGTCTGATTATATCTGTCTGTCTGTCTGTCTGATGTCTGTCTGTCTGATGATATCTGTCTGTCTGTCTGTCTGATGATATCTGTCTGTCTGTCTGTCTGTCTGATGATATCTGTCTGTCTGTCTGATGATATCTGTCTGTCTGTCTGTCTTATGATATCTGTCTGTCTGATGATATCTGTCTGACTGTCTGTCTGTCTGTCTGTCTGTCTGATGATATCTGTCTGTCTGATGATATCTGTCTGACTGTCTGTCTGTCTGTCTGTCTGTCTGATGATGTCTGTCTGTTTGATGATATCTGTCTGTCTGTCTGTCTGTCTGATGATATCTGTCTTTCTGTCTGATGATATCTGTCTGTCTGTCTGTCTGATGATATCTGTCTGTCTGTCTGTCTGATTATATCTGTCTGTCTTTATGATGATATCTGTCTGTCTGTCTGATGATATCTATCTGTCTGTCTGTCTGTCTGATGATATCTGCCTGTCTGTGTGTGTGTCTGTCTGTCTGTCTGTCTGTCTGATGATATCTATCTATCTATCTATCTATCTATCTATCTATCTATCTATCTATCTATCTATCTATCTATCTGTCTGTCTGTCTGTCTGTCTGATGATATCAGCGAGCCATACAGAGGTCAGCAAGTACTTTTTTTCCACCTTTTTTCCATCATGGAACTATTTACAGTAAGCTCCAGGAAAAGTTGAGCAACAGTCTTGGACTGATTTGCAGTCCTGAGTTATATGTATTTAAACATGGCAGTCTCTCCCAAACACTGTTGACCTAGGTTTCACAGTGCTGCTCAGATCTTCTCTCTCTATAGTATGAGTGTGTGTGTGTGTGTGTGTGTGTGTGTGTGTGTATGTGTGTGTGTGTGTGTGTGTGTGTGTGTGTGTGTGTGATGGACTGTAGCTTGTCAAAGACAGTAAATAAGAGGAGCCCTCACAGGCCCAGCAGTGTTCGGACACGCCAACTTCCACATGGTCAAAGTACATTCAAACCTCGATCAGCCTGTGTGTGTGTGTGTGTGTGTGTGTGTGTGTGTGTGTGTGCGTGTGTGCGCATGTGTGTGTGTGTGTCCCGAGGGGGAGCCGTGAAAACAAACAGACGGAGAGAAACAAAACCGAACTGGGCTGCATTGATTCCCTGGTCCCCCCCCCCCCCCCCCCGGACCCCCAGAGTGTGTGTACGCTAACTCCAGCCAGCCAGAACCCGAGCAGGGGAATGGGCCTGGGCCTGGGCCCCTCACACTGCTGCCTGTGTGATGGACACCTCCTTATGTCTGTACTGTGGTTCCCCATGAAGGAGGTTGATACTGTAAACACCACCACTGGCTCTCCCTGTCTGTCACTCAACTGTACCTGGGCACATCCTGGGCGGGTATTGTACATCCATACATGCCCTCTCGATCCCATATCCCCTCCCCTCTTCTCCAATCCATTTCCTCCGACATCCTTCTTTTACCTTACCACCGTAATCAACTCCCCCTTATCCACAGGATCTGTCCCGGCTGCCTTCAAGAGAGGCAGAGTCAAACCTCTCCTCAAGAAACCTACCCTTGACCCGTCCTCTGTCCACAACTACAGACCGGTATCCCTTCTCTCCTTCCCTTCCAAAACCCTTGAACGTGCTGCATCTAAACAACTGACTGACTATCTCCGGAAGATGGAACATCTGGACCCCCACCAATCCGGCTTCAAGGCTGGGCACTCTACTGAGACTGCTCTCCTTGCTGTCACGGAGGCCCTCCACTCTGCTCAAGCTTCCTCCCACTCCTCAGTTCTCATCTTCCTGGACCTGTCCGCTGCCTTCGACACAGTCAACCACCAGATCCTTCTCTGCATCACCTCAGAACTGGGCATCTCTGGCACCACACACTCCTGGTTTGATTCCTACCTGGCGGGTCGCTCCTACCAGGTGACTTGGAGAGAATCGTTGTCTTCTCCACAAACCCTCACCAGTGGGGTACCCCAGGACTCTGTCCTAGGGCCTCTACTGTTCTCCCTCTATACCAAGTCTCTTGGCTCTGTAATCTCCTCACATGGGTTCTCTTACCACAGCTATGCAGATGACACTCAACTCTTCCTGTTCTTCCCCCCCTCTGACCTACATGTGGCAACACGTGTCTCTGCATGTCTTGCTGACATCTCTACATGGATGTCAGCCCACCATCTAAAGCTCAACCTTAACAAGTGAAGAGAACTACTATTCATCCCTGAGAAAGCCTGCCCTCTCCAAGACTTCTCCATCACAGTGGAGAACTCTACTGTAACCCCCTCCCAGACAGCCAAGAACCTCACAGTGACAGCACGCTCCTGCAGATTCTTCGTTTACAACATCAGAAGGATACGACCATTCCTCACCAGAGAAGCAGCGCAACTCTAGACCCAGTCACTGGTCATCTCCCGCCTTGACTACTGCAATGCACTCCTGGCCGCGCTCCCCGCCTCCGCCATCAGACCTCTGCAGCTCCTCCAGAATGCTGCTGCCTGTCTGGTGTTCAATCTCCCTAAATTTCCCATAAATTCTCATGTTACCCCCCTCCTTCGCATCCTGCACTGGCTCCCGATAGCAGCTTGCATCAGAGCCTGGTGCTTTCCTACCAGGCAGCAAAACGGACAGCCCCTGCCTACCTGCAGGCAATGATCACCCCCCAAACATCAGCCCGTTCACTCCGCTCTTCCACCTCTACTAGTCGACTGGCCCCACCACCCCTACACCAACACGGCAGTTGCACTGCACGGTCACGTCTCTTCACTATACTGGCACCCCGCTGGTGGAATGAGCTTCCCACGGCTGTCAGAACTGCAGTCACTCCCCATCTTCCGCCAGAGACTGAAGACCCATCTCTTCAGGTTGAACCTTAACTGCTCCTCTTGAGACATCTACTACCCCCCAGCACTGTGCCTCCTGAGACACCTGCTTCCCCCTATACTGCGTCTCCAAAGAGTCTACTCCTTATACTGTTTCTCCTGTGTCAAAAAATAAAGAAAGAAAGAAAATCTTTCTTTCTTCTTCTATCACGATGAAGGCCAATGGCCTCTGGCCTGAGCTAGATTACTCTTCCTGCTTCGACTGGTGAATTGATGATTCACTTGCTTAGTCAAATGTATTGATTGTAAGTCGCTTTGGAATAAGGCGTCTGCTAAATGCCAAAAATGCAAATGTAGATGCATACATGTGTGACAGCAGCTGGTGAAAGCAGGAATAAGTCGGCAACCGACCAAATGATCAGACTTGTACATTTTTCAGAATAAAAGTCTGAACGTGAACGGCCCGTCGGTTGCCGACTTGTTCCTGGTTTCACCAGCTGCCGTTACATATGGCTGTACCCCGTGTTTACATTTGTGCCTAACGACAGTAGTTCAAACAGTCCTGATGTTGCTACGGTGCAGCATGATGTCTACTGTGCATGTGTGTCAGTGGAGGCTGGTGCGGGTAGAAATTGGAGGACGGGCTCATTGTAAAGCTATGGAACAGAAAGAACAATGATATTATAAACACTCTGTGTTTTATACCGTTCCTCATAGTGTTCCATGCCTTCAAATGAGCCCGTCCCTCCCCATTTCTGCCTCCACCAGCCTCCACCCTGAAGTCAGTGCCTCCACCAGCCTCCACCCTGAGGTGAGTGTGTGTGGACGGCCTGTTGGGGGTGCTGTGTTCTACCTACATGTTGGTACAGGGCTCTGGCAGGTGGCTCCGGCCCAGCCTTTGGCACAGGTGCAGGAGAACTGGTTCACCTCGTCCACACACGCCCCCCCGTTCAGGCAGGGAGAGGAGGCACACTCGTTTATGTCTGGGAAGAGACAGAATGAAGAGGTAGTCGAGTGAGAAGAAAGAGGGTGAGTGAGGCAGAGGTAATAGTAGTAGCTCTCGAAAACTCTAGTCCCGCTAGACAAGACAAGATACAAGCTAATGTGTAACCCAATAACTGTGATACATGAACCAAAGAGGACGTACTCTCAGTGTGTGTGTGTGTGTGTGTGTGTGTGTGTGTGTGTGTGTGTGTGTGTGTGTATGTGTGTGTGTGTGTGTGTGTGTGTGTGTGTGTGCATGCGTGCGTGCATGTGTGTGCGAGCGTGCGTGTATGTGCGTGTGTGTGTGTGTGTCCACACACTTGTGTACTGGATCTGACCAGAGTGAAGGGATGCCCTGGCTCTCTCAGTGTCTTTGAAGCTTTATCTAAACGTTAGTGAGCTGTCAGAGTGGGCCTCGGCTGACATATCACATGTGTCACCGCGTTTAATAACCCCTCTGGATGACCAAGACAGTACATAAAAAGGAAATATGATCACGGGACAGGATATGAGAGGCGAGCATCTTATCTAGACAGAAAAGACAAAAAGAGAGAGAAAGAGAGATAAAAAAAGAAAGAGAGAGAGAGAGAGAGAGAGAGAGAGAGAGGGGACGCCACAAAAGAGAATGGCGACAGGGAGAGAGATGGACAGAGCAGATAAAGAGATGAGTGACGGAGGTGGAAAAGTGGGGAGGAGAAGGGCGGATATGGGAGGAGGGAGTGTGTGGGGGGGGGGGTCGAAGGGAGCACTAGACAGTGGCCAGAAGAGGAGAAGAGTAGATACTCCCCCCCCGCCTCCCTCCATCCCCCCTTCTGCCCTCCCAGGGTTGGGGTAGGGCCCCAGAGGTAGAACTCACTGCGACAGGTGGGCTGCAAGCCGCTCCAGACGAGACTCTCCTGACATGTTCTGCTCTCCGCCCCCACCAACTCGTAACCCGCGTCGCACAGGAAGTGAATCTCGTGTCCCGCCGTCTGCACTTTACCCAGCTTCCTGCCATTGGCCGGCGCCTCCAGCTTCGGGCAGGTGCCTGTCGGACAGAGGGAGGGACGGGGCAGCGTGTGTGAAGAGGTTGTGCGGTCGTGTGTCAAAGTCTTGTCAAGCTTTATTGTCAATCCAATATATGTCCAATATATGTAGAATCCAATATATATACAGACATACAGAGGGCTGAAATTGCGTAAATTGTGTGTGTGTGTGTGTGTGTGGGCTCACGGTTGGTTGTTTCGGAGGTGGTGTTCGGTGCGGTGTGTGGCTGTGTGCAGGCAGACTCACCGTTGTGGGCCTTAGGGGTCTGTTTGGGAGCGGTGCTCTGCAGCAGGTTGATCTTCTTCCTCAGGGTGCGGAGACTCTGCAGGTACGACGCCTCGTGGGCCGAGAGAAGCTTCTGGACCTGCTTCAGAGAGCTCTGCATCTCCTGCCTGCCGGGACAGTCCTGTGAGGACAGGGGAGGTCAGAGACAGAGGGAACATAGTACATTCATTCAATATGTATAGTCCCTAAAGGCCAGTTTGTTTACACAGTTAGTTAAAAAAAAAAAAAAAAAAAAAATTGTACAGGAGCATGGTAGCCTGCATTTTTATGAAGTGGCAGATGGCATTAGGCCACAAAGAGCACTTTCATTCCATACGTAGTCAGATGCAGTTATTCGGACTCAGTTCAGGGAGTGTGTGACAGAGAAGGCTGAAGGCAGAACTAACTGTTACATCAGCTTTCTGGAGTTTGACTTGACTACATTAGAATTGTTGTCACAGGAAAGAACACGCACACTGCAGATTGAGCCAATTAAGTGATTGTCTCTACATCATTAAAATTCACTGTACAGAGCAAAGCAATTAAGATTTGACATAGATTATATGCCGTGACATACAGGACTAAAACGTAATTGCTATGTAGTCAAAACCGATGAGGCAGATAAAGTGTGAATGCCTGGCAGGGAAGGTCCGGTACATCTCTGCCTGGGCTTAGTGAGTCGCTAACCTCGTCCCCAGGCTACTGCTACAGCATATAAATGACTGAATGAATGAAATGATGAATGAAATAACAATGACTCAAATCTGGCCTTCGCTGGAGTGAACTTTACTGAGTAAAGTACTTTTTATTATTTAATTTCAGCGAATCATGCGGCTGCCGGGTGTATCTTTGAATCAATAAAGTGTGGTGTGGGAGCACTCAGGGTAAAGCCAATGTATATGCGCTGTCCGTTTTCGACACTTTCTATTGGCTTCATGAAGGCAAGGCCAAGTTTGACGCGTTGGACCTTTCTTGCATTTGGGTGGAAGTGTTATGGAAGTGGTAATGTGACAAGTGAGTAGCTATCCGTGCTACTACAAACCGACTGGGCTGGTGAATACAGAGATCGTGGAGAACCATCAGGGAGGTAGGCCTGCGTCACTGCTTCAGTGCTCACAGGGTCATGTTTTTGAACTCTAACGCACCTGGGATCGTCAAACGTGGTGAATGGTGAATGAATTCATTCAGAGCTGACATTATCCCCCCTTGGCTGTCTGACCTGCACGTGAACCAAGAAGCTCTGTGCACACATGGGCGTCTGAAGGGAACTACGCCTCACAAGCGAGTCAGTCGTCAGACATACTGTAGCTGCAGTGTTGGTACGGTGTCGGCTTCTGCCTCGGTCTTTAAGTTAGAGCAGAAATTTGCTGTTCTGTGGGGTTCCAGTGGGTCCAGTGCTGTTCTCTGGGGGTCCAGACGTTCGCTGTGAGAAACTAGCGGTTGTGTTTGCTGGCAGTATGAGCAGAGACTTAGAACTCCCTATACAGTGAAACTACACTAGGACCTAGAATACACGGCTGAATACTGCAATGTCATACTGCACCTGAGATATAGAGTTTCTACCCAGCTTGTTGTCCAGGGCCCAGGTGTTCAAAATGTTTAATCTGGATCAGAATGATCCTAATTCTTTTTTGCTATCCAGTGTCAGAACGAGCTACCTGATTTCCCCCAATACGACTCAAAATCAGCCAGATAGATCTAATCCTGGATAGCAAAAAAGAATCAGGATCATTCTGATCCAGATTACGTTTTGAATAACTGGGCCCTGGTCTGAGCTTATATCAACTGTTCTGTCTCGTTAGCCCAGGACCGGTGTCTGTACATTCAGACAGTCGATGGAATGAAGAGCCTGGAGGCAGGTATTACATAATGTTATGTAACCAATGCTATATGTAATATCAGGAGAGGAGGAAGAGGAGGAAGAGGAGAAGGTGAGATCTGGTAAGAGTTAAGGTGACTAACCTCTCTGATATCTCCTTGGGCTATCACTTAATGTTTGAAGAAGGGGTGGGCGGAGGAAGGTTTGGGGTCAGACTGTGTGTCAGAAACATCCAGCGGCTAAACATCCATCCCCTGCGTTCCAGGGTACGCGGGGTACAGCCTCTCTTCTCATTGGCTGAAAGAACCAGGGTGTGGTAGTAGAAGTATTTTCTCTTGCTCTCTCTCTCTCTCTCTCTCTCTCTCTCTCTCACACACTCCTCTCATGCATGTTTTCAGAAAGCCAATTAGTGTTTTCATCCGGCAGGACTTATGTAAGAAGAGTCAATATTTAGTCGTCTTGTGAAAACACCTGGCTGATTGAGAGACCGGGCTGGGAGCTGGAGAGACATCAGGCAGGGGGCGGAGGGGGTAGGGGGTGGAGGGGGCAGGGGGCGGAGGGCGTAGGGGGTGGAGGGGGCAGGGGGAGGAGGGGGCAGGGGAGGCTGAGGTTGGTCAATGACAGATAATGTTCTCTTTCTGCCTCTGCCGCAAAACATTTCATGTGGCAGTGATGTTATTTCGGACACCTTTAAGTCTCATTCAATGGCTTCTGAGCTAGTCTTCGAATCCAGAACTCTGCAATAGACCTATCGCTAAGCCACGCCCCAAAATAGAAATTGTCCAGTCACATCACAGCAAAAGTCACTACAGGCAGAAAACTCGGACAAACAACTCGCTAATATCTGATGGTGAAAAGCTTCTAGACAAAATATTCTTGTCACCTTTAAAAAAACATTGTCTATTACTTGCTGTGGTAAATCAGAAATTTGAACATTTGTCATTGAATGTCATTCAGTCACGGTCGGTCAGTCAGTCACTGTCTGAAGAATTTGAGCAAGCATTGTTTGTTTGTCCGAGTTTTCAAAGGGGCCGTGGCTTAGCGATAGGTCTATTGCGAAGACCAAGGTAGCAGTACCAGCCGTGGTGGGGGGAATGCAGGGATTTAACTTCTCTCAATTAATTCTCTAGGCCAGAAAGGTGTAGAAATGTTCTTCTCAGCTCAGCGTTGTCCTTGCCCAATTATGTAATCACTCCATGGTCTCATACCTTGGGTGTGAGTCATCGTGCCAGGACAAGACCAAGTCAGAGAGTCAGTGGAGGCACACTAATGAGATCTGGACAGGTTTCTTACACAGCTCATTATCACATAGTTCATCTCACCCACCTGAATGTGTTCAACCTCTATTGGATCTAAGGGTATGAAATTAAGAGTTTATTATTATTCGACTGAACAACTGAAAAGCAAAGCAGCGACTGCTTACAAGATGTTTCCTTCAAAGCTAGCATGCTGCATACACCAGCACACACACACACACACACACACACACACACACACACACACACACACACAGCTCCAGGCAGTGTGTGACTCAGTAGAGACCTATGGCCCTGGACGCAGTGGAGGGGTTTAGCAGTTTACTGTTGAGTCTATTCATAGAGATGGGCCTCCCTGTGTCTGGACATGTATGTCAGGGGCCGTGGTCAGTCTGTGCGGCTTGCCAGTGAATTGAGGTTGCTGCGGGCATGATTGAAGTGTCCTTGATAATGTGGCAATGACCATACAATGACCAAAGAACACACTGCCCAGCAGGACCTGATTGTCACTTCAGCTGCACGGGTTTTGCCCTTCAAAGGCGGTAGCCTAGAGGTTAGAGATGCCGGCTAGCAATCGGAAGGTTGCTCGTTCGATCCCCGCCTCAGGAATGAGCTGTGTGTGAGCTGGTGAAATGAAATGAAAGCCTATGCATGAAAAGGACATTCAGGACACACAACCTTTCTCTGAGGTCTATTTTTTTCTCAGCTGTAAATCATTCCATGATATTCACCTACTGTTGTCTGTCTCAGGTCATTAGAGATCAAGGTATTCTAGGTAAAAGGTTATCTTTGATAGTTCATCAATCTGACTATGAGACTAAGGTTACCATAATACACCATCAAATCTTAGTCTAAATATAAAGTTAAATACAAGACGTTTATTTTTTTATGTAGTTTGGATCACAACATCTGACTGCATTATCAGTGAAAACGATTGTATATACTGTTTGATCAGATCGTAAATCCAGTAAGCACTACCTTGTCTCTTAATATCACCCATGTGCCCTCGTGACACAACACAGGCAGAGCCTCACGCGCGCGGGAAAAGACTCACCTGCCCAAATGCGGAGAGGAACGGGCAAAGACACAGGAACACAAAGACAACTTCCGTCCGAATCATTTTTCAGGTAATCCTGCAGTGCGTTGTAGAGTACAGTATAGTCAAATATCCTGCCTCGTGTAGGTTTGGGGTGTACTCCTTGTGGACTGATTTTCCAGTGAGTAAATGCTGCTTATAAGTACCTTGGTGGTATTCGCTAAGAAACGCTACTCATTCATTCACATGCCAGACCGAGTTGTGAAAGTGGAACCTTCATGGAATGTCAGGTTTACCCTTTGAGAACCAATCAGGGAATGAGGATAAAAACCTGTTGACCACATTTTTTTACAGGAGAACTGTGGCAGAGACCCGCATATTTGTACTCATACCTTTTTTTGGAAGGCACATGGCACATTTCCTCCCTCATGAAAGCCGCTCAGTCGTGGAATTTGTAAAGCTGGAGGAAAAACAAAAATTGAGCGAGGGAATCTAAACAGATTTCCGCACGGTCCGCTGGGCAACAGGGGATCATGCCAGTCAAAGCTCAGACAGGCTCAGGCCGACACACAGCTTTGAGGGAGGCTTTATTACTATTTGCATTATTAAATAGTACATTTGTGTTCTGGCCAGGGTATTGACTATTGGCTTACACTGAAAAAGTTTCCGGTTGAATGAGTGTGCTTTGGGAACATTTCTTTTAACCCCCCCCCCCCCCCCCCCCCCCCATAGGAATGGCTGGTATGTGAGATTACACAACAAATAAATGGATCACACAATTGTAGGTATATACGTACATGACCATTACATGAGAGAGAGAGAGAGAGAGAGAGAGAGAGAGAGAGAGAGAGAGAGAGAGAGAGAGAGAGAGAGAGAGAGAGAGAGAGAGAGAGAGAGAGAGAGAGAGAGAGACTCTGTATCAGAGTGTATGATCGTTTGAAGCACGTTCCTCAGTAGAAAGTAGAGGTGGTGTGCCCTCTGCAGGAGTGAATGCCCATCACCTAACCTGCCTGTTCCTGTCCATCCTATTCTACCTGACGTTGGTTCGACATAGAGGGTGGTGGGTTGCTGTCCCTAGCCCTCCCCACAGACTGATGGTGATAGCTGTCATGTCCTGTAGATGTAAATCGTCTCCAGACCCGGGGTCGTGTTTCACTTCCCACACTGGGGCCGTCACAGACCTGTCACCGGGTTAGATCTAATCCCAGCACCAGGCAGCACCACACGTAGGCCTACCTCCTTATGTGTGTACCCCGTTTAAGAGTCAATCTCTCCCGACAACCTGCTCGTAAAATGGGCGTGGCCGGCAATCGTAAATGTCAAATGTGTTCAATACTTACGACCAGAAATCCTAGGGTTGCCAGATTTTTTGGTGGAATTAGCGGTTTTAGACTGTGGTTAGGGTGGAAAATGTCATTTCCATCTGGCAACCCTGCTCGCGAGTCCAACTATAACGTGGATGGAATGTAGCCAATCAAGAAGCGAGCTGACTTCTTCTTTTCGTTATTCGGCACTTTATTTGCCCTGTCGCACATGGTTGTCTCGTACAGGTCAGTCAGGGTACTACGTTAGATAATAATAACTTTATTTGTATAGCGCTTTTCCTGCAAACGTTGCGGCTCAAAGTGCTTTAATCATTATATAATCTTAATTTAATTATTTTGTAATTTAAAGGCAATATTAAAAGGATGGGTTCACGCGAGATTTCTGGCTTGGGGAACGAGACTCTAGAGAGTCTGGAGTCTGTCGTAACGAAAATCTTTATGTCTGTGGGGTGCTGAAATGGGGAAATCGGCACACACCACACACAATACGATCAAGGCTGTTCAATCCAAGATTTTGTTTCTTCATGTGTGGGGTCTGTCTCAGTTAAGATTTCGGTTAAGATTTTGAAAATCCTTATGTGTGTACCCAGCTTAAAGCCCGGTACACACGTAAGGATAATCTGGCCGATTTTGGCCCGATTTCCCCCCTTCTGACCAAGGACAGCAAACACCCGATTATCGGATGGCTCTAAAGATTATCCTACAAGATTATCCTGTGGTGTGAGGTGTGGAATGTAGCCAATCAAGAAGCGAGCTGACTGACTGATCTTTATGTATTTTATGCATCTTCTTCTTTACGTTCTTCGGCACTTCATTTGCCCTGTCACACATGGCTGCCTCATACAGGTCTGTCAGGGCACTACTACCCTGATCACGCGAGATTTCTGCCTTGGGGGACGAGACTCTAGACTGTCGTAGGACAGATCTTTATGTATGTGGTGTGCTGTATTGGGAATATCGAAGCACACCACACACAATACTGTTCAATCCATGATTTGTTATCTTCTGGGGTCTGTCTCAGATAAAACATCTTTATGTATGTACCAGGCTTTACTCACTGATAGGATTCGTCGGTAGCAGTGTTCTGTCTAACCTAGATGAGTGATGATGACGCTATAGGAGGGGTGAGAGCAGGGTAGTGTCGTAGACAGCCCGTGGCCAGGGAACGGTTTGAGAGTGACTGATTGACTGACTCTCGGCTCTTCAGCGAGGGGGGGCTCTGTCCACTATAGCCCCTAGTTGTACTGTAATATCTTTCATTTCATACGGAAACACGAGATGGGACACAATCCTGTGAGATCCCCTCTCTAATGAGAACCAGAACAGCTCGGCGAGTTGAGACTGTTAATAGTGTTTCTCCCCCCGCTCCCCCCTGCGCCTACACCCCTGTCCTTGGGTTTCTGCACGAGAACCCATAGAGGATTCTGCACCCTCAAACAAAGTCATAGAGTCTTGAGAAACACTCATAGATGTTGAGAGATCTACTGAGAACTTACATGGTATTGCTGGCCATCAAGAAGTTGGAAAAGTAGGACACTGGATGAGCTGTCTTCCTGTGTGCCAGAGTGGTGTAGTTGGCAGGGTTGGGGGGTTTTGTTGTGATGATCAGACAGGATTGAGTGCTGGAACTTTCCTTTGAGCGAAGAAGACAACCTTTGTCGCTCTCTACTGATCACCATCAGGCAGAGCCTCAGGGTCCCCAAACTGTCCTCAAAATATCAGCAGCACTCTCTCTAAAGAAACTGGCATCGATTGAAATGAAACTGCTGGCAACGACAGAAATGATAGAGCCAAAAATATCCCCCTGAACATAATCTTCAGAAGGCACTCTTATCCTAAATAACTTTGAAAGGGACATTGAAATTCTCAAATCAATGTCATTCACAATGTGGTATGCTCAGTACAGCAGGCACGTGCCGTGAGCTTTTAGATTGGGTAAGCATAAGATATAGAAATACACATAATTACACATACACGCTATCAGTGAACGCAGTTTCAAGGAAATGCAATTTTGATGCCATAGAACCCGCTAATAAACGGTAGTGTCACTTTGTGATCAGATTACCAAAAACAAAAAAAACAGTTGCCAGTTTCGACTATATCAGGGGTGCTCATTGTTCAATCTTTTTTGAACCAAGATCTTTTCAAGTAGCCAGCCTGCTGAAATCTACAAGTCCAGTTTCAACATCGCAAACGCACACACGCACAACACAGACACACCGTTTCCATCCTCCATAGTAAACTCACAACACACTTTCTTTTCACACTTTGTCACACAGGCACTTAGCTCTCGGCATTTAGCCAGTAGTTGTGTTTTTCCAGTTCAGTCCAGTCTACGAAATCCCTTTAGGTCGCTGACAGTAATGTCCATATTCACAAAATCAAGCAAGTTATCCTTATTGATTATTATTATTTAGATCGTTTGAGCTAGCTAGCATAAGCTATTCTGCCGGGCGAGAGGTGAAATGTTAAGTGAACTTGAAAGTGATGAGAGCCAATCAGTAGCTCTTATCGGAATGAAAGACCTACTGATTGGCTGTAAGCATGCTTACCATGGCCACATTAAACAGCGGGCTGAGGCATCGGAAAAAAAATAAAAATACATTTTCACACATTCGAATGTACGCGAGGGAAAGCAGAGAGAGAAGTGCTTATAATGTAACGCAATGCAAGCAGAGTAGGGAGTGCTTACTACTGCAGGTGGCGCTAAAAATGCAACGTCAAAATGAATGACTCCTGCTGCCCTGGGACCTAAAATACGACTCTTTTAATGAAAACAAACAAACGGTTACATGCACTTTTATTTTAATATTTTCACGGTCCTTTTTTATTTTTTCGTTGGGTAAGCACTGCTTACTCTGCTTATATGGACGGCACGTCCCTGCAGTACAGTACTGTTGAATTCAGTCTGGGGAGTGTGGCGTACTGTAGCCTCACTGAGGTGAACTTGTCATGCTAACTTTCGGCATCTACTGCAGTAGTACTCATGTTGAAAGAAGATTTGGAGATCTCTCTTCATGGTATGTGTGAGCATCATCAATGTTCACAATGATGTTGTTCCATTCTGTTGTTCCACACACACACGTACACACGCACGCACGCAGGCAGACACACACGCACGCACGCACGCACGCAGGCACTCACATGCATGCATGCACACACGGACACACACACGCACGCACGCGCACACACACACACACACACACACACACACACACACACACACACACACACACACACACACACACACACACACACTCTCTTTTCTTGGGAAAACCTTCTCTTGTCCCATGTGCCAGACTGTCTCTGGCCTTAACTGGAAATGAAACATTTTGACTGTGAGTCAGAAGTTGGAGATGTCATTTTCATGATCTCAGTGATACTGATGTCTGTCTGGCCTGGTTGAGGTTCTTGTCCAACACCCAATAGTCTGTTGTTTATCAAGGTGATTTAACTTGCATAATATGTATATGTATTTTTAAAAAGTACTGTAAAAGTACACAGACAAGTACCGTAATTGATAGTAATAGGCTATAGGTGCCGTTTTTCTATATTGTTTTATAGTGCTTATATACTATAAAATCCAAGTCACCATTCGTGTTTCACACATGTGATCAATTATCCGTTGTCTATGTGATTGTCTAACTTTATTTGACTAAGGAATGGGTTGATTCAACAGCATTAACAATCTAACCCTTGATTGGGAAAGATCAAAGATAGGCAGCAACGTTTGGTTGATTTCACTTTCATCGTGGGTAAATGTCTGAATAGAGTTTTAGACGAAATCTTTTCACATATGCGACTTAATACTGTGTGGTTAATGCTTAAGCGGGTCTTTCAAACTCAGTTGTCTTTGTGGTTTTCCGGCTGGTCGTGTGTCATTCAAGTTTGAATAGGCAGAGGAGAGCAACTATGTGCGCCTGAGTGGAGAGTTGCAAAACTTGGGGAGTTGCGAGCGAGAGAGAGGACGATAGAGAAAAGAGGAGGAGGAGGAGGAGGAGGAGGAGGAAAGACAGAACCACTTGTCCGCTACAAGAGCTTGGCATTGTTTATTTCAGTAGCGATGGGCTCTATAACGGTGCCGTGTTTGCTTCTGTTTTTCGTGTCCCGACCTCCGCCGTACACCCACGCGGACCGGATCACCGCGGAGAAGCGGAGCAGCGCAGACTCACCTGCCAGCGGTAAGGACGGCCAGTGGACCTGACAGCGGGGTGGCAAGGTTATTGGAGACAAGCTTAACTGCTTTTTCGATCATACATAATCAGATTTTTAGGAGAAAACAACTGAAACCTTTTAAAATAACCCTGAATAATTTGGCAAGTGCATTCCAAGTGAAAAAAAAGAAAGAATGTGTGAAGCCTTGCATAGCACATAGACCTCCTACTGTAACTGGTGACTGACATCACCTCCCTAGAGAAGACTGACCTGCGGGCTACATTGTTATCAGCGCATCATGGATTGCCATCATGTGAACAAATTAGGCCTTTTGCTGAGTCTGTGTGGGATTACTTCACAGGTGTTTAGGCTTGGTTATTTATAGGAACATCAAAAACTCACCAGGCAATTAATGAAGAATGTGGCCTGATTTGTGCGTGTGAATCCCCCCCCCCCCCCACCCCTCCGCTGTACGGGCGGACCTTTTTCCATAATGATGTTGAATGCTACCAGAGATTTCAGAATATTCCTCCACGGTGATTATTCTATCAACAACAATCTTACTAAACTAACCCATGTAACCCTCTCGACAGACATTTGCATTCCGTTGCCATGGGGACCAGTACTAGCGGTAAAATAATTGCGCGCTTTTCTTTTATATTCCAGGCCTGGGGGAGAAGGAGTGTTTTCAGATTGTTACACAGCACAATAGACTGCGCAGCAGGGTCATCCCTATGGCGGCTAACATGCAGAAAATGGTTTGTCAAGTTAACGTGTGTGTGTGTGTGTCTGTGTGTGTGTGTGTGTGTGTGTGTGTGTGTGTGTGTCTGTGTGTGTGTGTGTGTGTGTGTGTGTGTGTATGTGTGTGTGTGTGTGATCTACATACAGTATATATTAGGCTAGCAGGCTACTTGCGCTCAATAGGAGGTCACATGGGTGAGGAGATAATGTAATCATCTGAGCACTGACTCAAGGCCTGTTACATTGACTTTATTCTCTTTTGGTACTTAGAGTCGGCTTGTGGTCATAATAGATTATTGTCAACTGTCAGACAGACAAGCCGTTTCTATGCTAGTACCACTGTCCTACCTCCCCCCTCCTGGGCGGGCCACATTAGCACCGCCACGCAGGCTGGCCCACGACACACACCACTGGGCTTCACGGCTGCTCCTGCACACCAAGGACACCTGAAACAGAACCCTGCCAGAACCCTCCCCTGTGCTCTTTCCCATGCTCCTGCTCTCCCTCTCTCTCTCTCTCTCTCTGTGTGTGTGTGTGTGTGTGTGTGTGTGTGTGTGTGTGTGTGTGCGTGTGTGTGTGTGTGTGTGTGTGTGGGTGGGTGTGTGTCTGTGTGTGCGTGGATGGGTGTGTGTGCGTGTGTGTGTGTGTGTGTGCGTGCGTGTGCGTGTGTGTGTGCCTGCGTGCGTGCGTGCGTGCGTGTGTGCGCGCGCATGTGTGTGTGTGTTTTCTCAAGCCAAGCCCCCAAACCTACACGGTGAGCTGATACAATACAGATAGAAAGCCTATCGACAATATTATACCCAGTTGAAATAGAGCTGATCCTCCGCAATAGCCTCAGTTTCACACTCTCTCGAGGGTATCACCGTTTCCCAAACTCTGAGGACCAAACAAAGGCGGTTGGCCAACAGAGGTTTCTCACAGGATATCGTCTGTTGAAATGCTGATATCCCCAACAGTCCAGAGACACCACCCCACGGTACCACAGATACCACAGCTGCTCCGGCCCGGGTGTTGATCCTACCAGTTGTAAACACACCATGGCTGTGTGAAAAGACACCCGACCCAGATCACTTCCACAGTAACAGGCTCGCTCTTTACTAATCCAAGATGGCGCATGGTGACGGCAGCCCTGCAACAACAACACTGCAGCAGTTTGCTTATTTGATTGTGTTTTTTATTGTGTTTTTAACCTGTAACGTAGTTAGCTATATAAGATACTTATCGCACTTTACTCTATTATTGTGATTTTGTATCTTGCCGTAATGCCAATGACAGTTCTGATTCAGATTCTGACTCACTAGTGACACGGGAGGACGTGTTTGGCTTTGGCCGCTGGTTTAAACAGAGCATTGATGACAGCTCTTGATAGATTTGATGGTCGCGACGCTCCTGCGGCTACTACTTCAGGCGACAGGATCAGGCGTGAGGTGGATCTGCCTCAGGAGGTCTGAGGAGAGGGCTCTTGTCTGGCGTTGGAAGGAGCAGTTGACTAGTAGTAGTAGTTGAGCAGTAGGGTATGCCCAAACCAACCACACGCACCCAATAACGGTCCCTTATCTTGGGGTTGTGTGTAACTGACAGCGTCGTTGACAGTTGCTGCCTGGTGGGGTTAGATTCAGCGATTACGTACGGTTAGAATCACCGTTCATCTGACAAGGTGTGACAAATACGGCGGAGGGTTCCACAAACGAATCGTAATTACAGATCCAACAAGGTTGATGCGTTAATGCATTCCAACGAACTGTCTCATGGGTACTATTTAAGCACTCAATTTGAAGTGGGAGGCTGTGGCCAAAGGAGTCCCCGTGATAAGAGGCTGTAGTCCTACAAGGACTAATGCCACCACACATTCCTATTGATAGTCCTGTGGACAGAATTAGAAACCAGACTAGGATTTTTCCTCCATATATTAACCCATGTATTGTTTTTTGTTACTCGTCATCTCCCAATTGGCTGTCATTGGATTAGGAGAGAGTCATCGCAGTCAGTGGATTATAATATGCAGCACTGTTGTTGAACGATGCTCTGTATGACCCTGGGGCCTGATAGACGATGTGTCCTGCATCCACCCTGTCACTATCCATAGATGACGTTCTTCGAGCCACCTACACAGATAGAGCTCTATTCTTCGACGGCTCCTCAGCGCTCGGCGATCTGCACATCGCTGATAAGGCTGTAATGAGAAAGAGAGGATTGGGATAATCATTGTGCATTCAGGGCTTGTGGTATTACAGGTAATTTTCCTTGTGAAAAGCCCTGGGAGAGAATCCACGCTGAACTGAAGAGGCCTATTAAAGAGCTTTAGAGATAAGCGTTAAAAAGCTCAGGGCTTTAGCTGCATTTGTGATTATCTTTCAGACATTTTTTTTTTCCGGCACACGAAGGAGTGGATGAGTGTGGAGCTGATTGTGTCTGTGAAGAGATTACAGTGTGGCCCTACAGCCCTCCTCTCCTTTCAGGAGGAGATAAAAAAAACACCATCATTTCAGGAAGTTTGGCTAAATGAGCCTCTCTCTTTTCTGTACTCTGGTACCGGCCCCCCTCTTTGGGATGGCTCCGGGCTCGGGAGGCTGGGGAATCCTTGTCTCTGGATCACTGGCACTCAGCTTCACTTCAAACACTGGAGATGAAAGTGAGTTTCTTTTCTTTTGGTGTGTAAAACAGGAGAAGGAGGCGTTCTCATTACTTTTACCAAGTACTGTATGAGTTTCAGACACTTTGTAGTGTAGTGTGTGTGCTTACAGTATGTGTGTGTGTGTGTGGGTGTATGCATAGCTGTGTGTCTGTCTGTTCTGTCCACTTATGACTGTTTTTCGCTAGCGACTCCCACGGTTAAGTGAGAGTAAGGTCTGAGTGGGCAAAAGTTAGCCTGGGAAACAGTGTATCTGCTGATTGTCACCTTGCTATAAAAAGCTTTTTGCCTACAATCACAATACTGAGCTGTTGGCTTTACATTCTACACACAGTAGGCTGTATGACATACAGACATACAGTACCCTATTATCACAGAGCAGAGACACAAAACACATTTTTGTCCTGTCTGCTCTTTCCTTCTCTCCCTTAGCTGTGTTATTCCCAGCACTGACACAACATGTCATGTGAAATGGAACATTTCAGACGGGGACTTGCCTGGTGATCCTTCTCCCCCCTTGGTGGCATCAAAGCGTGCGCCGATGACTTTGACCAGCAGACATCAGAGAGCAGAGGGAACAATTGGTCTCAAAGGGGCTTAGCATGGGGTCTTAATTACCCCGGCCCCTCAACGCTCAGCTATGTCACCCCTCTGACATCTGGGTACAACTCCATGTATCATTCTGTCCTTGTCTGCCTCCTCTGACACACTTGTCAAGCCAATCCTCTTTATATCTTTACAAATAGTGGCAATAATGAAATTAACATGACACACTATGATGTCAATATTTCAAAGTAGTCTCTCTGTCATCAATTAAGGGTATTTAATGTCTGGAGTGAATGTGGAGGGTTTGACTCTTCACTGCGAATGTACCAGCCGTTCAGTATTCCTCTAGAAGGGAATAAGATCTGGACACAAAAACAAAGATCAAATAGCTGGCAGGCTGTGAGCCGTGACTATCAGTAGGAGAGAAGGGGAGAGTGGGGGCGGGGGGGGGGAGGGAGGGCGAGTAGGGTGTCTTTGGGAGGGATAGAGGAATGAGTTTAGTGGGGGGCCTCTTAAGGTAATGGACTGCTGGCTTGAATCTCTGATGAGCTGCGTTGAGAAAGGGTGGAAAGATGAGACTGGCAGGGGGTATGGTAATGATGATGGTGGTGGTGATGGTAATGATGGTGGTGGTGATGATGGTGGTGGTGGTGATGATGGTGGTGGTGATGGTGGTGGTGGTGGTAATGATGGTGGTGGTGGTGGTGGTAATGATGGTGGTGATGATGTTGGAGGTGGTGGTGGTAATGGTGGTGGTGGTGGTAATGATGGGGTGGTGATGATGATGGTGATGATGGCAGTGGTGGTGGTAATGATGGTGATGATGGTGGTGGTAGTGGTGGTGATGGTGTTGGAGGTGGAGATGGTGGTGGTGATGATGATGATGATGATGGTGATGATGATGATGGTGGTGGTGATGGTGATGGTGATGATGGTGGTGATGATGATGGTGGTGGTGATATTGTTGGTGGTGATGGTGATGATGGTGGTGATGATGTTGTTGTTGTTGGTGGAGATGGTGGTGGTGATAATAATAATAATAATAATAACTTTATTTGTATAGCGCTTTTCCTGCAAACGTTGCAGCTCAAAGTGCTTTAATCATTATATAATCTTAATGTAATTATTGTGTAACTTAAATGCAATAAAAGGATGGGTTTTTATAATCTTAATTTAATTATTTAGTCATTTAAAGGCAATATTAAAAAGATGGGGATTTAGTCTTGACTTGAACATATTTGCTGAGGTTGCATCCCTAATGTAAACTGCCAGTGCATTCCACAATTTGGGTGCATAAAATGAGAATGCAGCCTCACCAAATCTCTTCTTTTGTACATGTGGTACACAGAGAAAGCCAGCGTCAGAAGACCTGAGAGCTCTATTGGGCTGATATGCTAGCAAAAGGTCTTTCAAATATTCTGGTGCTATGCCAGTGAGAGCTTTATAAACAAGCAGAAGGATCTTGAAATCTATTCTGAACTTAACAGGAAGCCAGTGTAGAGTCTCTAAAATAGGAGTTATATGAGCTCGATTGCTTGTTTTGGTTAAAACTCTCGCTGCTGCATTTTGGACTAATTGCAGCTGGCCAATAGCTTTCTTCGGAAGACCAGAAAGGAGACTGTTACAATAGTCCAAACGTATAATAACAAAAGCATGCATTAACACTTCTGCATCAGCTTGCCGGAGAAAATTATGATGATGGTGGTGGTGATGTTGTTGTTGTTGTTGGTGGAGATGGTGGTGGTGATGATGATGATGGTGATGGGGATGGTGGTGATGGTGATGGTGATGATTTACATTTACATTTGCATTTGCATTTTTGGCAAACTGTATAAGCTACCTTAACTCTACATAGCTCATAACTGTATATACTGTACCTCTAACTAAACTGATGTTTACAATACTACCGTTGCACGTACTGTATATTGCACATTGAACATGCCTCTTTGATACATCTACACATTCCATATAAGCTACCATAACTGTACAAATGTCATAACTGTATACCTCTAAACTACTGTACATGCCTTACTGTACATATCACTATCATTGTCATGTTTTTTTATATCATGTTCTTCTGGTTAGATGCTGAACTGCATTTGTATAGTACTTGTACTCTGCAATGACAATATTCAAATTCAAATTAAAATGGTATTCATCACATACACAATATACAAGTATAATATGCAGTGAAATGCTTTGTGTACCCGTCCGGCAATAACAAATATTTAAGAAGAATTTAAAAAGACACAGACAACAAGCAATTTAAAAGATTAGTTTCTCATGTGCAGGGTAAAAAGTGCAAAGTGCAGTGACAGTCCATTTTTGGCTGATGGAGGTGTGTGTATGTACAGCCCTCATTCAGCAGGCGGATGGCCTGAGGGAAGGAGCTCTTCCTCATCCTCTCTGTTTTTGTCCTCAGGCAGCGATAACGCCTCCCTGAGGGTAACAGAGAGAAGAGTCTGTGGCTGGGGTGGCTGGGCTCCCTGAAGATGTTGTTGGCCTTGAACCTGCACGGTTGGCTATAGATGTCCTGCAGGTTGGGGAGGGTGGTTCTAATGGTCCGCTCGGCTGAGCGGACCACCCTCCTGAGGGCCAAGTAATCCTTCTTGGTGCTGCTGCCCTTCCAGGTGGTGATGTTCCCCGACAGGATGCTGGTGCAGGTGTAGAAGTTCTTGAGCACCCTGAGGGGGAGCTTGAAGTCCCTCAGACGTCTGAGGTGGTAGAGACGCTGTCGGGCCTTCTTCACCAGGGAGTTGATGTGGCAGGACCATGATAGATCCTGCGTGATGTGTACTCCAAGGTATTTAAAGCTGTCCACCCTCTCCACCTGAGCCCCGCTGATGCTGAGTGGGTAGTAGCTCCTCTGCTGCTTCCTGCTAAAGTCCACTATCAGTTCCTTGGTTTTACTGACATTTAGCATGAGATTGTTCCCCCGGCACCAGTCCTCGAGGTAGTTGATCTCCATCAGGTAGGCCTTCTCATCATTGTTTGAGATCAGGCCCACCACAGCTGTATCGTCAGCAAACTTCACGATGATGTTAGAGTCTGAAGTGGCTGTGCAGTCGTGGGTGTATAATGAGTACAACAGGGGACTCAGCACGCAGCCCTGGGGGGCTCCTGTGTTGAGGGTGAGAGGGGCCTGCTCGTACTACCTGTGGTCTACTGGTCAGGAAGTTAAGGACCCAGTTGCACAGGGAGGGGTGCAGACCTAGGTCTCTTAGCTTGGTAGCCAGTCTGGAGGGGATTATTGCGTTAAAAGCCGAACTGTAATCAACAAACAATATTCTAACATAATTTACCCCCTTGGTGTCTAGGTGGGCTAGGACTGTGTGGAGTATATATGCTATAGCGTCGTCTCTCGATCTGTTGGGATGGTATGCAAATTGCAAGGGGTCTATGCCTATGGTGGCAGGCAGGGAAGATGTGATGAGGTTTTTTATAGAGTTGAATCTAATCTAATCTGAATCTAATTTAGCAGACGCCTTTATCCAAAGCGACTTACAATAAATACAGTACATTTATCGAAGTAAGTGAATCATCTATCCATCAGTCACCAAAACACAAAATAATCTATGCTATGACCAGGGGACATTGGCAGTTACAATGCTAGATAACGAAAAAAATAATAGAGTAGTGCCTTGGTACAAGTGCACTTCAGCTGTAAGGAAGGCTAAATCCGAATATTTCCTGAATCTGATAACCACCTCATACTCTAACACTGCCAAATTCTGGAATGCAATTGATCTGACTAAAAATCGTCCTTCCAGTGCTCTGCCCCTTAGTATTAATGTAAATGACTCTGTGATCTCTGATCCTAGCGACATTCGCCTTGCTTTTAATAAACACTTCTCCGAAGCTGGTCACCTATTTGATAGGTTGTACCCTGGACACCCCTCTATGGTGGTTTCTGATGATACTGCCCTTGTGGACCGTGTCCCCCTTTTCACCTTTCAACCATTTACTTCCGCGGAGGTCCTCAAGGTTTTAGAAACTATTGACCCCAAATCATCCTCTGGTGAGGATAAACTAGACTAATTTTTCATAAAATTGGCTGCACCAATTATCAGCGTGCCGCTAACTTACATTTTTATATCTTTCCATTTCCTCTGGTGTATTTCCGTTGGTCTGGAAGTCTGCGCGAGTCATTCCTTTACACAAAGGGGGTGATAGGGCTGATCCGGATAACTATCGACCGATCTCCACTCTCCCATGCCTGTCTAAAGTACTTGAGACCTTGGTCAATTCTCAATTGAAACGCTTTCTATCAAGCCACTCAATTCTTAGTCCCCATCAATCCGGTTTCAGACCAATCCATAGTACCATCTCTGCTATCACACTTGTAACTAACGACATAGTCTCGGCCTTGGATAAGAGGAACCACTGCGCTGCCCTCTTTGTCGACCTCTCGAAGGCATTTGACACGGTCGACCCACAGGCAGTCCATATAATCGCCGGAGACTTTAATCATGCTGACCTGAAGGTAGTACTACCGAAGTTCTATCAGCATGTTAAATATGCAACAAGAGGAGAAAAAACACTGGATAAGGTATACACCAACATCAAGCTTGCTTACAAGGCTAGACCGCTAGCTCATCTAGGCATGTCTGACCATGTGTCAATCCTCCTGATCCCAGCCTACACTACCATGAGGAAAAGTGCTCCCATCACCACTAAGACTGTCAGAACCTGGCCAGCAGGGTCCGCTCCACTGCAGATCTGCCTGAATGACACCTCATGGCAGGAATATGAGCATGAGGACCTGGAACAGTTCACGTCGTCGGTTCTGAACCACATAGTGAACTGCACCAACTCAGTCACTGTGGACAAACGGGTCCGGGTCTACCCCAACACGAAGCCATGGATGACTGGGAAGGTCCAAAAACTGATCAATGAGAGGGACAACGCCTTCGCAGCGAAGGGCACACTGCTGTACAGCACCACCAGGGCTAACCTAAAGCGCGGCATCCGGGAGGCCAAGGCAGACCACAGAGAGAAGATTAAGGAATGCTTCCTGAGCAACGACTCCAGGCGGGTGTGGCAGGGGGTTCAGCACATGACAAACTTCAGAGCCAACAGGCTCACAGCCGCAGAGGACGACCCCCTGCTGGCGGAAAAGCTGAACTCCTTCTACGCCCGGTTCGACGAGGGGCGAACGGAGGTAACCACAACACAAACACCACTCTCTCCAGCTCTCAGCAGCCTCACCCTCACAGAGCATGAAGTGAGACGCGTGCTGAAGGCGGTGGACCCCAGGAAAGCCTCAGGGCCGGATGGCGTCCTGGGACGGGTGCTGAGGGACTGCGCCGACCAGCTGGCCGGGGTTTTCACCAACATCTTCAACCAGTCCCTGTCCCAGGCCACCATCCCACCCTGCCTGAAAACCTCAACTATCATCCCAGTCCCGAAGAAAAGCACGGTGAGCTGCCTAAACGACTACCGCCCGGTGGTACTCACACCAATCATTATGAAGTGCTTCGAGAAAGTAGTCCGGGCCCACATAGTCACACGCCTCCCGCCCAACCTGGATCCATACCAGTTCGCCTACAGAGCCCACAGGTCCACAGAGGACGCCATCGCGACGACTCTCCACTCCACTCTATCCCACCTGGAGAGGGGAAACAGCTACGCGAGACTGCTCTTTGTGGACTTCAGCTCTGCCTTCAACACCATCCTTCCAGACAGGCTAGTGACCAAACTACTAGACCTGGGACTATCACACTCTATATGTGCATGGATCAAGGACTTCCTGTCCGACCGCCCCCAGAGGGTGCGGGTGGGCTCCCACACCTCCACAGCCCTCAGACTCAGCACTGGGTCCCCCCAGGGCTGCGTGCTAAGCCCCATCCTCTACAACCTCTACACCTACGACTTCACCCCCGTCCACCCCAGCAACTCCATCGTAAAGTTTGCAGACGACACCACCGTGGTGGGCTCCATCTCGGGGGGGGGGACGAGGCGGCGTACAGGGATGAGGTAGAGCAGCTGAGCAAGCTGTGCAAGGTTAACAACCTGCTGCTGAACCAGTCAAAGACCAGGGAAATCATCGTGGACTTCAGGAGGAAAAAATCTGAGGTCCAGCCCCTGCTCATCGACGGAGAGAGCGTGGAGAGAGTCTCAACCCTCCGATTCCTGGGGGTGCACATACAGGATGACCTGTCCTGGAAGAACAACACAGCAGCCATCATCAAGAAGGCACAACAGCGGCTCTTCTTCCTGAGAGTCCTCAGGAAGGACCACAACAAGCAGGAGATACTGGTGGCCTTCTACCGCTGCGCAGTGGAGAGCATCCTCACCTACTGCATCTGCAACTGGTTCTCCAGCTGCACAGCCGCAGAGAGAAATGCGCTACAGAGAGTCGTGAGAACAGCCCAGAAGATCACCGGCGCCCCCCTCTACTCTCTGGAAGAGCTGTACAACACACGCTGCCTCAGGAAGGCCTCCAAGATCTCCAGAGACCCATCCCACCCTGGGTACGAACACTTTGCCCGGCTGCCCTCGAACAGGCGGTACAGGACCATGGCCGTAAGGACAAACAGACTGAAGCTCAGCTTCTACCCCAGGGCCATCCAGGCCCTGAACACAGCAAAGACCTAGGTTCTGGGCCCTGGACAGTCTGGACGGATTGATGGCAGCTGCTGGATTGAAAAATCAGGTGTAGTGCTGAGGCACAAATGTGTACATTTCAAGCCTGCATACTGCGACACTTTAAATGAATGTGCAATAACACTATGTGCAATATGACAACCCTAGGGTA